>NC_090319.1:17974834-18274834 GCF_040869045.1 Eurosta solidaginis
AAAAACATCTTGTTTTTTTTTTTTAGTTAGTTGAACCCACAGATTTTTTAAGGAACTTATGCATATTTCAGCGAAATGGAAGGAGCTCAGCTTTAACGAAACACTTGCTTTAGTTATTCAAAAGAAAATTTCCTAGTAATGAGTTGTTTATATATGTATTCGTAGAGTTGAATTGTGTTGTTAATTAAATATGTGTACAATAGCCGTATTTTTAATGAATAAATACTGAAAAGAACAAAGGGTCCACTTAATTAGTTTTATCTGTTTCCAAACTGCCTTTAAGTATAAAGTACTACGTGATAAATTTTGTTGACGCGATTTATACCTAATTGGGTCTTGTGAATAAAAAATAAACAAAAACTCTTTGTTACCGATTTCAGCAATAGTACAAAAAAACATCTTGTTTTTTTTTTTTAGTTAGTTGAACCCACAGATTTTTTAAGGAACTTATGCATATTTCAGCGAAATGGAAGGAGCTCAGCTTTAACGAAACACTTGCTTTAGTTATTCAAAAGAAAATTTCCTAGTAATGAGTTGTTTATATATGTATTCGTAGAGTTGAATTGTGTTGTTAATTAAATATGTGTACAATAGCCGTATTTTTAATGAATAAATACTGAAAAGAACAAAGGGTCCACTTAATTAGTTTTATCTGTTTCCAAACTGCTTTTAAGTATAAAGTACTACGTGATAAATTTTGTTGACGCGATTTATACCTAATTGGGTCTTGTGAATAAAAAATAAACAAAAACTCTTTGTTACCGATTTCAGCAATAGTACAAAAAAACATCTTGTTTTTTTTTTTTTTAGTTAGTTGAACCCACAGATTTTTTGAGGAACTTATGCATATTTCAGCGAAATGGAAGGAGCTCAGCTTTAACGAAACACTTGCTTTAGTTTTTCAAAAGAAAATTTCCTAGTAATGAGTTGTTTATATATGTATTCGTAGAGTTGAATTGTGTTGTTAATTAGATATGTGTACAATAGCCGTATTTTTAATGAATAAATACTGAAAAGAACAAAGGGTCCACTTAATTAGTTTTATCTGTTTCCAAACTGCCTTTAAGTATAAAGTACTACGTGATAAATTTTGTTGACGCGATTTATACCTAATTGGGTCTTGTGAATAAAAAATAAACAAAAACTTTTTGTTACCGATTTCAGGAATAGTACAAAAAAACATCTTGTTTTTTTTTTTTTAGTTAGTTGAACAAACAGATTTTTTAAGGAACTTATGCATATTTCAGCGAAATGGAATGAGCTCAGCTTTAACGAAACACTTGCTTTAGTTTTTCAAAAGAAAATTTCCTAGTAATGAGTTGTTTATATATGTATTCGTAGAGTTGAATTGTGTTGTTAATTAGATATGTGTACAATAGCTGAATTTTTAATGAATAAATACTGAAAAGAACAAAGGGTCCACTTAATTAGTTTTATCTGTTTCCAAACTGCTTTTAAGTATAAAGTACTACGTGATAAATTTTGTTGACGCGATTTATACCTAATTGGGTCTTGTGAATAAAAAATAAACAAAAACTTTTTGCTACCGATTTCAGCAATAGTACAAAAAAACATCTTGTTTTTTTTTTAGTTAGTTGAACAAACAGATTTTTTAAGGAAATTATGCATATTTCAGCGAAATGGAATGAGCTCGGCTTTAACGAAACACTTGCTTTAGTTTTTCAAAAGAAAATTTCCTAGTAATGAGTTGTTTATATATGTATTCGTAGAGTTGAATTGTGTTGTTAATTAGATATGTGTACAATAGCCGTATTTTTAATGAATAAATACTGAAAAGACCAAAGGGTCCACTTAATTAGTTTTATCTGTTTCCAAACTGCCTTTAAGTATAAAGTACTACGTGATAAATTTTGTTGACGCGATTTATACCTAATTGGGTCTTGTGAATAAAAAATAAACAAAAACTTTTTGTTACCGATTTCAGGAATAGTACAAAAAAACATCTTGTTTTTTTTTTTTTAGTTAGTTGAACAAACAGATTTTTTAAGGAACTTATGCATATTTCAGCGAAATGGAATGAGCTCAGCTTTAACGAAACACTTGCTTTAGTTTTTCAAAAGAAAATTTCCTAGTAATGAGTTGTTTATATATGTATTCGTAGAGTTGAATTGTGTTGTTAATTAGATATGTGTACAATAGCTGAATTTTTAATGAATAAATACTGAAAAGAACAAAGGGTCCACTTAATTAGTTTTATCTGTTTCCAAACTGCTTTTAAGTATAAAGTACTACGTGATAAATTTTGTTGACGCGATTTATACCTAATTGGGTCTTGTGAATAAAAAATAAACAAAAACTTTTTGTTACCGATTTCAGGAATAGTACAAAAAAACATCTTGTTTTTTTTTTTTTAGTTAGTTGAACAAACAGATTTTTTAAGGAACTTATGCATATTTCAGCGAAATGGAATGAGCTCAGCTTTAACGAAACACTTGCTTTAGTTTTTCAAAAGAAAATTTCCTAGTAATGAGTTGTTTATATATGTATTCGTAGAGTTGAATTGTGTTGTTGATTAGATATGTGTACAATAGCCGTATTTTTAATGAATAAATACTGAAAAGAACAAAGAGTCCACCTAATTAGTTTTATCTATTTCCAAACTGCTTTTAAGTATAAAGTACTACGTGATAAATTTTGTTGACACGATTTATGCCTAATTGGGTCTTGTGAATAAAAAATAAACAAAAACTTTTTGTTACCGATTTCAGGAATAGTACAAAAAAACATCTTGTTTTTTTTTTTAGTTAGTTGAACAAACAGATTTTTTAAGGAACTTATGCATATTTCAGCGAAATGGAATGAGCTCAGCTTTAACGAGACACTTGCTTTAGTTTTTCAAAAGAAAATTTCCTAGTAATGAGTTGTTTATATATGTATTCGTAGAGTTGAATTGTGTTGTTGATTAGATATGTGTACAATAGCCGTATTTTTAATGAATAAATACTGAAAAGAACAAAGAGTCCACCTAATTAGTTTTATCTATTTCCAAACTGCTTTTAAGTATAAAGTACTACGTGATAAATTTTGTTGACACGATTTATGCCTAATTGGGTCTTGTGAATAAAAAATAAACAAAAACTTTTTGTTACCGATTTCAGGAATAGTACAAAAAAACATCTTGTTTTTTTTTTTAGTTAGTTGAACAAACAGATTTTTTAAGGAACTTATGCATATTTCAGCGAAATGGAATGAGCTCAGCTTTAACGAGACACTTGCTTTAGTTTTTCAAAAGAAAATTTCCTAGTAATGAGTTGTTTATATATGTATTCGTAGAGTTGAAATGTGTTGTTAATTAGATATGTGTACAGTAGCCGTATTTTTAATGAATAAATACTGAAAAGAACAAAGGGTCCACCTAATTAGTTTTGTCTGTTTCCCAACTGCTTTTAAGTATAAAATACTACGTGATAAATTTTGTTGACGCGATTTATACCTAATTGGGTCTTGTGAATAAAAAATAAACAAAAACTTTTTGTTACCGATTTCAGGAATAGTACAAAAAAACATCTTGTTTTTTTTTTTAGTTAGTTGAACAAACAGATTTTTTAAGGAACTTATGCATATTTCAGCGAAATGGAATGAGATCAGCTTTAACGAAACACTTGGTTTAGTTTTTCAAAAGAAAATTTCCTAGTAATGAATTGTTTATATATGTATTCGTAGAGTTGAAATGTGTTGTTAATTAGATATGTGTACAGTAGCCGTATTTTTAATGAATAAATACTGAAAAGAACAAAGGGTCCACCTAATTAGTTTTGTCTGTTTCCCAACTGCTTTTAAGTATAAAATACTACGTGATAAATTTTGTTGACGCGATTTATACCTAATTGGGTCTTGTGAATAAAAAATAAACAAAAACTTTTTGTTACCGATTTCAGGAATAGTACAAAAAAACATCTTGTTTTTTTTTTTAGTTAGTTGAACAAACAGATTTTTTAAGGAACTTATGCATATTTCAGCGAAATGGAATGAGCTCAGCTTTAACGAGACACTTGCTTTAGTTTTTCAAAAGAAAATTTCCTAGTAATGAGTTGTTTATATATGTATTCGTAGAGTTGAAATGTGTTGTTAATTAGATATGTGTACAGTAGCCGTATTTTTAATGAATAAATACTGAAAAGAACAAAGGGTCCACCTAATTAGTTTTGTCTGTTTCCCAACTGCTTTTAAGTATAAAATACTACGTGATAAATTTTGTTGACGCGATTTATACCTAATTGGGTCTTGTGAATAAAAAATAAACAAAAACTTTTTGTTACCGATTTCAGGAATAGTACAAAAAAACATCTTGTTTTTTTTTTTAGTTAGTTGAACAAACAGATTTTTTAAGGAACTTATGCATATTTCAGCGAAATGGAATGAGCTCAGCTTTAACGAGACACTTGCTTTAGTTTTTCAAAAGAAAATTTCCTAGTAATGAGTTGTTTATATATGTATTCGTAGAGTTGAAATGTGTTGTTAATTAGATATGTGTACAGTAGCCGTATTTTTAATGAATAAATACTGAAAAGAACAAAGGGTCCACCTAATTAGTTTTGTCTGTTTCCCAACTGCTTTTAAGTATAAAATACTACGTGATAAATTTTGTTGACGCGATTTATACCTAATTGGGTCTTGTGAATAAAAAATAAACAAAAACTTTTTGTTACCGATTTCAGGAATAGTACAAAAAAACATCTTGTTTTTTTTTTTAGTTAGTTGAACAAACAGATTTTTTAAGGAACTTATGCATATTTCAGCGAAATGGAATGAGATCAGCTTTAACGAAACACTTGGTTTAGTTTTTCAAAAGAAAATTTCCTAGTAATGAATTGTTTATATATGTATTCGTAGAGTTGAAATGTGTTGTTAATTAGATATGTGTACAGTAGCCGTATTTTTAATGAATAAATACTGAAAAGAACAAAGGGTCCACCTAATTAGTTTTGTCTGTTTCCCAACTGCTTTTAAGTATAAAATACTACGTGATAAATTTTGTTGACGCGATTTATACCTAATTGGGTCTTGTGAATAAAAAATAAACAAAAACTTTTTGTTACCGATTTCAGGAATAGTACAAAAAAACATCTTGTTTTTTTTTTTAGTTAGTTGAACAAACAGATTTTTTAAGGAACTTATGCATATTTCAGCGAAATGGAATGAGCTCAGCTTTAACGAGACACTTGCTTTAGTTTTTCAAAAGAAAATTTCCTAGTAATGAGTTGTTTATATATGTATTCGTAGAGTTGAAATGTGTTGTTAATTAGATATGTGTACAGTAGCCGTATTTTTAATGAATAAATACTGAAAAGAACAAAGGGTCCACCTAATTAGTTTTGTCTGTTTCCCAACTGCTTTTAAGTATAAAATACTACGTGATAAATTTTGTTGACGCGATTTATACCTAATTGGGTCTTGTGAATAAAAAATAAACAAAAACTTTTTGTTACCGATTTCAGGAATAGTACAAAAAAACATCTTGTTTTTTTTTTTAGTTAGTTGAACAAACAGATTTTTTAAGGAACTTATGCATATTTCAGCGAAATGGAATGAGATCAGCTTTAACGAAACACTTGGTTTAGTTTTTCAAAAGAAAATTTCCTAGTAATGAATTGTTTATATATGTATTCGTAGAGTTGAAATGTGTTGTTAATTAGATATGTGTACAGTAGCCGTATTTTTAATGAATAAATACTGAAAAGAACAAAGGGTCCACCTAATTAGTTTTGTCTGTTTCCCAACTGCTTTTAAGTATAAAATACTACGTGATAAATTTTGTTGACGCGATTTATACCTAATTGGGTCTTGTGAATAAAAAATAAACAAAAACTTTTTGTTACCGATTTCAGGAATAGTACAAAAAAACATCTTGTTTTTTTTTTTAGTTAGTTGAACAAACAGATTTTTTAAGGAACTTATGCATATTTCAGCGAAATGGAATGAGCTCAGCTTTAACGAAACACTTGCTTTAGTTTTTCAAAAGAAAATTTCCTAGTAATGAGTTGTTTATATATGTATTCGTAGAGTTGAATTGTGTTGTTGATTAGATATGTGTACAATAGCCGTATTTTTAATGAATAAATACTGAAAAGAACAAAGAGTCCACCTAATTAGTTTTATCTATTTCCAAACTGCTTTTAAGTATAAAGTACTACGTGATAAATTTTGTTGACACGATTTATGCCTAATTGGGTCTTGTGAATAAAAAATAAACAAAAACTTTTTGTTACCGATTTCAGGAATAGTACAAAAAAACATCTTGTTTTTTTTTTTAGTTAGTTGAACAAACAGATTTTTTAAGGAACTTATGCATATTTCAGCGAAATGGAATGAGCTCAGCTTTAACGAGACACTTGCTTTAGTTTTTCAAAAGAAAATTTCCTAGTAATGAGTTGTTTATATATGTATTCGTAGAGTTGAATTGTGTTGTTAATTAAATATGTGTACCATAGCCGTATTTTTAATGAATAAATACCGAAAAGAACAAAAGGTCCACTTAATTAGTTTTATCTATTTCCAAACTGCTTTTAAGTATAAAGTACTACGTGATAAATTTTGTTGACGCGATTTATGCCTAATTGGGTCTTGTGAATAAAAAATAAACAAAAACTTTTTGTTACCGATTTCAGGAATAGTACAAAAAAACATCTTGTTTTTTTTTTAGTTAGTTGAACAAACAGATTTTTTAAGGAACTTATGCATATTTCAGCGAAATGGAATGAGCTCAGCTTTAACGAAACACTTGCTTTAGTTTTTCAAAAGAAAATTTCCTAGTAATGAGTTGTTTATAAATGTATTCGTAGAGTTGAATTGTGTTGTTAATTAAATATGTGTACAATAGTCGTATTTTTAATGAATAAATACCGAAAAGAACAAAGTGTCCACTTAATTAGTTTTATCTGATTCCAAACTGCTTTTAAGTATAAAGTACTACGTGATAAATTTTGTTGACGCGATTTATGCCTAATTGGGTGTTGTGAATAAAAAATAAACAAAAACTTTTTGTTACCGATTTCAGGAATAGTACAAAAAAAGATCTTGTTTTTTTTTTTAGTTAGTTGAACAAACAGATTTTTTAAGGAACTTATGCATATTTCAGCGAAATGGAATGAGCTCAGCTTTAACGAGACACTTGCTTTAGTTTTTCAAAAGAAAATTTCCTAGTAATGAGTTGTTTATATATGTATTCGTAGAGTTGAATTGTGTTGTTAATTAGATATGTGTACAATAGCCGTATTTTTAATGAATAAATACTGAAAAGAACAAAGGGTCCACTTAATTAGTTTTATCTGTTTCCAAACTGCTTTTAAGTATAAATTACTACGTGATAAATTTTGTTGACGCGATTTATACCTAATTGGGTCTTGTGAATAAAAAATAAACAAAAACTCTTTGTTACCGATTTCAGCAATAGTACAAAAAAACATCTTGTTTTTTTTTTTTTTAGTTAGTTGAACCCACAGATTTTTTAAGGAACTTATGCATATTTCAGCGAAATGGAAGGAGCTCAGCTTTAACGAAACACTTGCTTTAGTTTTTCAAAAGAAAATTTCCTAGTAATGAGTTGTTTATATATGTATTCGTAGAGTTGAATTGTGTTGTTAATTAGATATGTGTACAATAGCCGTATTTTTAATGAATAAATACTGAAAAGAACAAAGGGTCCACTTAATTAGTTTTATCTGTTTCCAAACTGCCTTTAAGTATAAAGTACTACGTGATAAATTTTGTTGACGCAATTTATACCTAATTGGGTCTTGTGAATAAAAAATAAACAACAACTTTTTGTTACCGATTTCAGCAATAGTACAAAAAAACATCTTGTTTTTTTTTTAGTTAGTTGAACAAACAGATTTTTTAAGGAAATTATACATATTTCAGCGAAATGGAATGAGCTCAGCTTTAACGAAACACTTGCTTTAGTTTTTCAAAAGAAAATTTCCTAGTAATGAGTTGTTTATATATGTATTCGTAGAGTTGAATTGTGTTGTTAATTAGATATGTGTACAATAGCCGTATTTTTAATGAATAAATACTGAAAAGAACAAAGGGTCCACTTAATTAGTTTTATCTGTTTCCAAACTGCCTTTAAGTATAAAGTACTACGTGATAAATTTTGTTGACGCGATTTATACCTAATTGGGTCTTGTGAATAAAAAATAAACAAAAACTTTTTGTTACCGATTTCAGGAATAGTACAAAAAAACAACTTGTTTTTTTTTTTTTAGTTAGTTGAACAAACAGATTTTTTAAGGAACTTATGCATATTTCAGCGAAATGGAATGAGCTCAGCTTTAACGAAACACTTGCTTTAGTTTTTCAAAAGAAAATTTCCTAGTAATGAGTTGTTTATATATGTATTCGTAGAGTTGAATTGTGTTGTTAATTAGATATGTGTACAATAGCTGAATTTTTAATGAATAAATACTGAAAAGAACAAAGGGTCCACTTAATTAGTTTTATCTGTTTCCAAACTGCTTTTAAGTATAAAGTACTACGTGATAAATTTTGTTGACGCGATTTATACCTAATTGGGTCTTGTGAATAAAAAATAAACAAAAACTTTTTGCTACCGATTTCAGCAATAGTACAAAAAAACATCTTGTTTTTTTTTTTTAGTTAGTTGAACAAACAGATTTTTTAAAGAACTTATGCATATTTCAGCGAAATGGAATGAGCTCAGCTTTAACGAAACACTTGCTTTAGTTTTTCAAAAGAAAATTTCCTAGTAATGAGTTGTTTATATATGTATTCGTAGAGTTGAATTGTGTTGTTAATTAGATATGTGTACAATAGCCGTATTTTTAATGAATAAATACTGAAAAGAACAAAGGGTCCACTTAATTAGTTTTATCTGTTTCCAAACTGCCTTTAAGTATAAAGTACTACGTAATAAATTTTGTTGACGCGATTTATACCTAATTGGGTCTTGTGAATAAAAAATAAATAAAGACTTTTTGTTACCGATTTCAGCAATAGTACAAAAAAACATCTTGTTTTTTTTTTTTTAGTTAGTTGAACCCACAGATTTTTTAAGGAACTTATGCATATTTCAGCGAAATGGAAGGAGCTCAGCTTTAACGAAACACTTGCTTTAGTTTTTCAAAAGAAAATTTCCTAGTAATGAGTTGTTTATATATGTATTCGTAGAGTTGAATTGTGTTGTTAATTAAATATGTGTACAATAGCCGTATTTTTAATGAATAAATACTGAAAAGAACAAAGGGTCCACTTAATTAGTTTTATCTGTTTCCAAACTGCTTTTAAGTATAAAGTACTACGTGATAAATTTTGTTGACGCGATTTATACCTAATTGGGTCTTGTGAATAAAAAATAAACAAAAACTCTTTGTTACCGATTTCAGCAATAGTACAAAAAAACATCTTGTTTTTTTTTTTTTAGTTAGTTGAACCCACAGATTTTTTAAGGAACTTATGCATATTTCAGCGAAATGGAAGGAGCTCAGCTTTAACGAAACACTTGCTTTAGTTTTTCAAAAGAAAATTTCCTAGTAATGAGTTGTTTATATATGTATTCGTAGAGTTGAATTGTGTTGTTAATTAAATATGTGTACAATAGCCGTATTTTTAATGAATAAATACTGAAAAGAACAAAGGGTCCACTTAATTAGTTTTATCTGTTTCCAAACTGCTTTTAAGTATAAAGTACTACGTGATAAATTTTGTTGACGCGATTTATACCTAATTGGGTCTTGTGAATAAAAAATAAACAAAAACTCTTTGTTACCGATTTCAGCAATAGTACAAAAAAACATCTTGTTTTTTTTTTTTAGTTAGTTGAACCCACAGATTTTTTAAGGAACTTATGCATATTTCAGCGAAATGGAAGGAGCTCAGCTTTAACGAAACACTTGCTTTAGTTTTTCAAAAGAAAATTTCCTAGTAATGAGTTGTTTATATATGTATTCGTAGAGTTGAATTGTGTTGTTAATTAGATATGTGTACAATAGCCGTATTTTTAATGAATAAATACTGAAAAGAACAAAGGGTCCACTTAATTAGTTTTATCTGTTTCCAAACTGCTTTTAAGTATAAAGTACTACGTGATAAATTTTGTTGACGCGATTTATACCTAATTGGGTCTTGTGAATAAAAAATAAACAAAAACTCTTTGTTACCGATTTCAGCAATAGTACAAAAAAACATCTTGTTTTTTTTTTTTAGTTAGTTGAACCCACAGATTTTTTAAGGAACTTATGCATATTTCAGCGAAATGGAAGGAGCTCAGCTTTAACGAAACACTTGCTTTAGTTATTCAAAAGAAAATTTCCTAGTAATGAGTTGTTTATATATGTATTCGTAGAGTTGAATTGTGTTGTTAATTAAATATGTGTACAATAGCCGTATTTTTAATGAATAAATACTGAAAAGAACAAAGGGTCCACTTAATTAGTTTTATCTGTTTCCAAACTGCCTTTAAGTATAAAGTACTACGTGATAAATTTTGTTGACGCGATTTATACCTAATTGGGTCTTGTGAATAAAAAATAAACAAAAACTCTTTGTTACCGATTTCAGCAATAGTACAAAAAAACATCTTGTTTTTTTTTTTTAGTTAGTTGAACCCACAGATTTTTTAAGGAACTTATGCATATTTCAGCGAAATGGAAGGAGCTCAGCTTTAACGAAACACTTGCTTTAGTTATTCAAAAGAAAATTTCCTAGTAATGAGTTGTTTATATATGTATTCGTAGAGTTGAATTGTGTTGTTAATTAAATATGTGTACAATAGCCGTATTTTTAATGAATAAATACTGAAAAGAACAAAGGGTCCACTTAATTAGTTTTATCTGTTTCCAAACTGCTTTTAAGTATAAAGTACTACGTGATAAATTTTGTTGACGCGATTTATACCTAATTGGGTCTTGTGAATAAAAAATAAACAAAAACTCTTTGTTACCGATTTCAGCAATAGTACAAAAAAACATCTTGTTTTTTTTTTTTTTAGTTAGTTGAACCCACAGATTTTTTGAGGAACTTATGCATATTTCAGCGAAATGGAAGGAGCTCAGCTTTAACGAAACACTTGCTTTAGTTTTTCAAAAGAAAATTTCCTAGTAATGAGTTGTTTATATATGTATTCGTAGAGTTGAATTGTGTTGTTAATTAGATATGTGTACAATAGCCGTATTTTTAATGAATAAATACTGAAAAGAACAAAGGGTCCACTTAATTAGTTTTATCTGTTTCCAAACTGCCTTTAAGTATAAAGTACTACGTGATAAATTTTGTTGACGCGATTTATACCTAATTGGGTCTTGTGAATAAAAAATAAACAAAAACTTTTTGTTACCGATTTCAGGAATAGTACAAAAAAACATCTTGTTTTTTTTTTTTTAGTTAGTTGAACAAACAGATTTTTTAAGGAACTTATGCATATTTCAGCGAAATGGAATGAGCTCAGCTTTAACGAAACACTTGCTTTAGTTTTTCAAAAGAAAATTTCCTAGTAATGAGTTGTTTATATATGTATTCGTAGAGTTGAATTGTGTTGTTAATTAGATATGTGTACAATAGCTGAATTTTTAATGAATAAATACTGAAAAGAACAAAGGGTCCACTTAATTAGTTTTATCTGTTTCCAAACTGCTTTTAAGTATAAAGTACTACGTGATAAATTTTGTTGACGCGATTTATACCTAATTGGGTCTTGTGAATAAAAAATAAACAAAAACTTTTTGCTACCGATTTCAGCAATAGTACAAAAAAACATCTTGTTTTTTTTTTAGTTAGTTGAACAAACAGATTTTTTAAGGAAATTATGCATATTTCAGCGAAATGGAATGAGCTCGGCTTTAACGAAACACTTGCTTTAGTTTTTCAAAAGAAAATTTCCTAGTAATGAGTTGTTTATATATGTATTCGTAGAGTTGAATTGTGTTGTTAATTAGATATGTGTACAATAGCCGTATTTTTAATGAATAAATACTGAAAAGACCAAAGGGTCCACTTAATTAGTTTTATCTGTTTCCAAACTGCCTTTAAGTATAAAGTACTACGTGATAAATTTTGTTGACGCGATTTATACCTAATTGGGTCTTGTGAATAAAAAATAAACAAAAACTTTTTGTTACCGATTTCAGGAATAGTACAAAAAAACATCTTGTTTTTTTTTTTTTAGTTAGTTGAACAAACAGATTTTTTAAGGAACTTATGCATATTTCAGCGAAATGGAATGAGCTCAGCTTTAACGAAACACTTGCTTTAGTTTTTCAAAAGAAAATTTCCTAGTAATGAGTTGTTTATATATGTATTCGTAGAGTTGAATTGTGTTGTTAATTAGATATGTGTACAATAGCTGAATTTTTAATGAATAAATACTGAAAAGAACAAAGGGTCCACTTAATTAGTTTTATCTGTTTCCAAACTGCTTTTAAGTATAAAGTACTACGTGATAAATTTTGTTGACGCGATTTATACCTAATTGGGTCTTGTGAATAAAAAATAAACAAAAACTTTTTGCTACCGATTTCAGCAATAGTACAAAAAAACATCTTGTTTTTTTTTTTAGTTAGTTGAACAAACAGATTTTTTAAAGAACTTATGCATATTTCAGCGAAATGGAATGAGCTCAGCTTTAACGAAATACTTGCTTTAGTTTTTCAAAAAAAATTTCCTAGTAATGAGTTGTTTATATATGTATTCGTAGAGTTGAATTCTGTTGTTAATTAGATATGTGTACAATAGCCGTATTTTTAATGAATAAATACTGAAAAGAAGAAAGGGTCCACTTAATTAGTTTTATCTGTTTCTAAACTGCTTTTAAGTATAAAGTACTACGTAATAAATTTTGTTGACGCGATTTATACCTAATTGGGTCTTGTGAATAAAAAATAAATAAAAACTTTTTGTTACCGATTTCAGGAATAGTACAAATAAACATCTTGTTTTTTTTTTAGTTAGTTGAACAAACAGATTTTTTAAGGATCTTATGCATATATCAGCGAAATGGAATGAGCTCAGCTTTAACGAAACACTTGCTTTAGTTTTTCAAAAGAAAATTTCCTAGTAATGAGTTGTTTATATATGTATTCGTAGAGTTGAATTGTGTTGTTAATTAGATATGTGTACAATAGCCGTATTTTTAATGAATAAATACTGAAAAGAACAAAGGGTCCACTTAATTAGTTTTATCTGTTTCCAAACTGCCTTTAAGTATAAAGTACTACGTGATAAATTTTGTTGACGCGATTTATACCTAATTGGGTCTTGTGAATAAAAAATAAACAAAAACTTTTTGTTACCGATTTCAGCAATAGTACAAAAAAACTTCTTGTTTTTTTTTTTTTAGTTAGTTGAACAAACAGATTTTTTAAGGAACTTATGCATATTTCAGCGAAATGGAATGAGCTCAGCTTTAACGAAACACTTGCTTTAGTTTTTCAAAAGAAAATTTCCTAGTAATGAGTTGTTTATATATGTATTCGTAGAGTTGAATTGTGTTGTTAATTAGATATGTGTAAAATAGCCGTATTTTTAATGAATAAATACTGAAAAGAACAAAGGGTCCACCTAATAAGTTTTATCTGTTTCCCAACTGCTTTTAAGTATAAAGTACTACGTGATAAATTTTGTTGACGCGATTTATACCTAATTGGGTCTTGTGAATAAAAAATAAACAAAAACTTTTTGTTACCGATTTCAGGAATAGTACAAAAAAACATCTTGTTTTTTTTTTTTAGTTAGTTGAACAAACAGCTTTTTTAAGGAACTTATGCATATTTCAGCGAAATGGAATGAGCTCAGCTTTAACGAAACACTTGCTTTAGTTTTTCAAACGAAAATTTCCTAGTAATGAGTTGTTTATATATGTATTCGCAGAGTTGAATTGTGTTGTTAATTAGATATGTGTACAATAGCCGTATTTTTAATGAATAAATACAGAAAAGAACAAAGGGTCCACTTAATTAGTTTCATCTGTTTCCAAACTGCCTTTAAGTATAAAGTACTACGTGATAAATTTTGTTGACGCGATTTATACCTAATTGGGTCTTGCGAATAAAAAATAAACAACAGCTTTTTGCTACCGATTTCGGGAATAGTACAAAAAAACATCTTGTTTTTTTTTTTTTTTAATTAGTTGAACAAACAGATATTTTAAGGAACTTATGAATATTTCTGCGAAATGAAAAGAGCTCAGCTTTAACGAAACACTTGCTTTAGTTTTTTCAAAAGAAAATTCCCTAGTAATGAATTGTTTATATATGTATTCGTAGAGTTGAATTATGTTGTTAATTAGATATGTATACAATAGCCGTATTTTTAATGAATAATTACTGAAAAGAACAAAGGGTCCACTTAATTAGTTTTATCTGTTTATAAACTGCTTTTAAGTATAAAGTACTACGTGATAAATTTTGTTGACCCGATTTATACCTAATTGGGTCTTGTGAATAAAAAATAAACAAAAACTTTTTGTTACCGATTTCAGGAATAGTTCAAAAAAACATCTTGTTTTTTTTTTTTGTAATTAGTTGAACAAAGAGATTTTTTAAGGAACTTATGCATATTTCTGCGAAATGGAATGAGCTCAGCTTTAACGAAACACTTGCTTTAGTTTTTCAAAAGAAAATTTCCTAGTAATTAGTTGTTTATATATGTATTCGTAGAGTTGAATTGTGTTGTTGATTAGATATGTGTACAATAGCCGTATTTTTAATGAATAAATACTGAAAGAACAAAGGGTCCACCTAATTAGTTTTATCTGTTTCCCAACTGCTTTTAAGTATAAAGTACTACGTGATAAATTTTGTTGACGCGATTTATACCTAATTGGGTCTTGTGAATAAAAAATAAACAAAAACTTTTTGTTACCGATTTCAGGAATAGTACAAAAAAACATCTTGTTTTTTTTTTTTTTTTAGTTAGTTGAACAAACAGATTTTTTAAGGAACTTATGCATATTTCAGCGAAATGGAATGAGCTCAGCTTTAACGAAACACTGCTTTTAAGTATAAAGTACTACGTGATAAATTTTGTTGACGCGATTTATACCTAATTGGGTCTTGTGAATAAAAAATTAACAAAAACTTTTTGTTACCGATTTCAGGAATAGTACAAAAAAACATCTTGTTTTTTTTTTTTTTTAGTTAGTTGAACAAACAGATTTTTTAAGGAACTTATGCATATTTCAGCGAAATGGAATGAACTCAGCTTTAAAGAAACACTTGCTTTAGTTTTTCAAAAGAAAATTCCCTAGTAATGAATTGTTTATATATGTATTCGTAGAGTTGAATTATGTTGTTAATTAGATATGTGTACAATAGCCGTATTTTTAATGAATAAATACAGAAAAGAACAAAGGGTCCACTTAATTAGTTTCATCTGTTTCCAAACTGCCTTTAAGTATAAAGTACTACGTTATAAATTTTGTTGACGCGATTTATACCTAATTGGGTCTTGTGAATAAAAAATAAACAAAAACTTTTTGTTACCGATTTCAGGAATAGTACAAAAAAACATCTTGTTTTTTTTTTTTTTTAGTTAGTTGAACACACAGATTTTTTAAGGAACTTATGCATATTTCAGCGAAATGGAATGAGCTCAGCTTTAACGAAACACTGCTTTTAAGTATAAAGTACTACGTGATAAATTTTGTTGACGCGATTTATACCTAATTGGGTCTTGTGAATAAAAAATTAACAAAAACTTTTTGTTACCGATTTCAGGAATAGTACAAAAAAACATCTTGTTTTTTTTTTTTTTAGTTAGTTGAACAAACAGATTTTTTAAGGAACTTATGCATATTTCAGCGAAATGGAATGAACTCAGCTTTAAAGAAACACTTGCTTTAGTTTTTCAAAAGAAAATTCCCTAGTAATGAATTGTTTATATATGTATTCGTAGAGTTGAATTGTGTTGTTAATTAGATATGTGTACAATAGCCGTATTTTTAATGAATAAATACCGAAAAGAACAAAGGGTCCACTTAATTAGTTTTATCTGTTTCCAAACTGCTTTTAAGTATAAAGTACTACGTGATAAATTTTGTTGACGCGATTTATACCTAATTGGGTCTTGTGAATAAAAAATAAACAAAAACTTTTTGTTACCGATTTCAGGAATAGTACAAAAAAACATATTGTTTTTTTTTTTTAATTAGTTGGACAAACAGATTTTTTAAGGAACTTATGCATATTTCTGCGAAATGGAATGAGCTCAGCTTTAACAAAACACTTGCTTTAGTTTTTCAAAAGAAAATTTCCTAGGAATCTGTTGTTTATATATGTACAAACCTTTACCCGTGGCCCCGTCCGCAAGGAGAAAATAAAATATATGGGCTATTCACGTTAGCCTGCTTATCAAGTTATCTGTTTAAAAATTATTTTTGTCAATGTATTTTATTTTTATAATAGAGTAAGAAAAAAAATAACTTAATGAGCTGATAACCTGAAAAGCACGCTTACGTGAATAGTACAATACATTTTATCGAATTAAAAAATACATTTTGTTTTTAAGTTAAATTAATTGATGTGACAGGGGTGAAGGAATTACTATTCATAGAACAATGGAGTGAAACTACAATTAGCTGAAACCAAAGAGCATTTCGTAGATTAGAAAATCCTGGAAGGGTCCGAAAATGATACAAAAATAGTCCCGAAATGCCGTCTAATATTTTCTTAACTTTGTTTATGTTTTCCAGATAACGAAAAAACTATAGTATTATCTGACAAATCCAAGGGCAACTTATATTTCAACTCTTAAGAAATGTTTATAATTGGACTGCTAGTCAGATCTGACGGCATTTAGTGATTGTACACCGCAAACAACTCTTATTTTTAACTAATTAAGCTGTTGTTATGAAGACATATGTTAGTGTGTAAACACTTTCTTCATTAACAAACAAAAAAAAATTCATAACAGTAAACAAAATATACTTCCTATTGACATACGTATAATCTTTGTTGTTATTCAAAAGTGTTAATTAAAACGCGCTAAGTTTTATTTGATTAGTCAGAAGCTCTTAATTGGTCAAAAACACTTAAAGCGCCATAAATTATAAATATGATTATAGCCAACGTTTTTACAACAGTTTTTTGGATTTTGGGGAGTGCTTTGGTCGAAACATTTACCCTTTCGCCATTTTTTTTTTCGCAGTCTCGAAAATTATTTTTTTGGGTATGCTTAGTGAAAATTTTTTTCCCGAACCCAAATCCTATCGAAAAATCGATGGCGCGATATCGGTGAACTTTCGTCCATACAAATCGGCCCAGGTTAATATCCATACATATATTTCGCGTGAAAAACATACATATAAATTAGAAAATACATATCTTTATTTTTGCAAGTACATACAATAGTAAAAACCAGACTCGTGCAAATTCTTGATGCCCAATATACAGCCTTTGATATTTACATCTAGGAGCACTGAAATTACAATATGTTGTTGCAGAATCAAAGGTTAGAAGCGGCTTACTTGGTTCTTCCCGCATCATGTTGAGCATTAAAATTCCGCCTTTCAGTAGACATCCAATCATTCAGTGACTGCTTCGCCCCATCACTCCCCTCTCGGGAACAGCCGAAGTCCTAAATATTGCCTCCCCGTTTACACCGAAGCTCATTGGGTCTCCATTACCTTCACCACCCGAGTCCAAACCTTCACTTATAGCGGTTGTGTCTTCTTTGGCTTGCGACTCAGCTCTCCATTTTAAATCCTTATTATCATAAGATCTTGAGTTTTCATATTGGTGGTACGACCTCCTCCCCAACAAGGCGGGCTCAATGGTTTAATATTAAATATAAGGGAAAAAAACGTCCGCCACAGCAGCGCCCTTTAATTTGGTAAGACCCTTTAATGTATACTTCCCGAGGCGGCCCGATATCAGCATGTTTAAAATTGTTTTTCTTAGTGGCCAAACAAACAAATAACTAGGAGCAAAAAACCGTATTACTAACACTTTAAGTTGCGAATTTCTCGAAAACCAGAATAAACTTTAAATTTACAACAATCGGCTCAAATTCAAAGTACCATAGGCCTTTAGAAAACACTTATGTATAGTCTACATTTTATGAATATGTGGTGCATTCCATGTCAACTCATCCTAACGATGTATTCAGCATTATCGATAGCGCAGAAATTAAGAAATCTCTTTGTACCACCCTAACTGAGCTCAAATTCATTACATTTTGACATAAGCAGAGGTGTTTATAAAAAAAAATACCCTCAGATAGTACGTTCTTCAACCGAGTTCTCCAGCGTTGTAAAGTGGTTGTTCATAACACCTCTTAAGCTGAAGAAAAATTGGAAGAGGTGGAGAGACTATTTGTGAAAAGTAAAATTTTTTTAATCGTTTTAAGATTGTATGAAGACTTTTTCTATAAGCTTTTGATGGTTTCGGAATCAGTTTTGAACCATTTAGGCATGGTTTTATGGAATTTTTCAGAGTTTTTTCGGGGTTATTTGAGTAGTATCTTTGGAATCATTTCGATCATTCCAGTACTATTTCGATATTATTTTTCGGAATGTTTCGTAATCTTATTGGGATCATCTCAACAACCTTTCGAGATCCGTTCGAATATATTCTTAGATGAGTGTGATATTACTTTTTGGATAGTTCCACAACTATTTTAAAATCATTTCTGCATTATTTTGGAGTATTATTGTAATGATTTCAATAATTTTTCAGGATCTATTCGAGATTGGAACAGGAGAATATAAATCTGAGGTACTGATTGATTTTCTTGCCTCAAGATTTCTCGTTTTAAAACTATGACATTTTTATATTGGTATGTTGCATAATTTGCCATGGAAGGCCCCACGTGTACGAGCTTTTAAATTGTCTGCTCAAGTGTTTTAAACATTTTTTAAATGACAGCCTCAGTGATGTGTAAACTTTTTGCGATAGCACAGGTATGCGCAAAGCACAACACACATTCAAACATATTTAAATAAAAGACATTTGATTCAAGTTTTATCAAATTTTTTGTTGTTGAAATTACCATAAGCAGGTTTTATTTAATAACTTTTTCTACAAAAGCAGATGTGATTTTATGATTTTGTATACTAAATGCTACTTCTTTATTTATTACAAAACCGTGTCTGAGACGTTTGTAGCAATCTGTTGTATTTTGGTTTTCCTTTATTTGTGTTTTCTTACATCTTGTTCGCCTGCAATATTGATAAGAAAGTTTAACGTTTTATTCAAATTAAGTGAAAAGTTAAAATTTTTATGAAAACGAAAATATGTAGATTTTTATGTTCAGATTAAATTTTCACTTGATTATTGCTTTGTTGATTTCATTGTTGATATTTTTCTTCACCACTAAGGCTATTGGCCCCTTTAGCTCAGAAAGTATAGCCCAACTCACAGAAATTATTTTATTGGGTACCACTGATGAGTCATAATATCTTCGACCCAAATTCTTGTACCCCAACCAAGCCATCAGTATGAAATGGTTTTAAAAATATAAATCTTGAAGTTTGGAAAACCTATTCGTAGAAATCTTAAAGCATATTAATACAGAAGAAAATCAATCATTACATGATATATATGACATCACGTTTCAATCTCTCGATTAATAGAAGTGTTCTGTTATTCACTCGCTATGGTCTAGATACAATCTTGAAGCTATGAAAAATTCTGAAGTTGTGCCGAAAATAATTTCCAGCTCGTCCTCTAATATTCTACAAATGATACCTAAAGAGTATTGAAATGATTCAAATAATAACAATCTACAAATTATACCGAATCAAACCTGTAGTTATTGAAATAATCCCGAAAATAATAACAAATTATACCCAAAAAATCATGTAACAGTCCAAAAACAAAGCCCGAAAGGCTACGAAATATTCCCGAAACTTAGGATTCGTCAACAATGTTGTTAACTATAATTTTAAAGATAAATGCAATCATAAATTCTTTCGTTATGTTTTCAAAGGAACCAAAGCAAAGGCCTTATTCTGTAAATCGATCCAATAGCAATGCTTTCCAAAAGCTGTCAAATTACGCATTTTTTTTTTTTAAATCCGAAAAAATTTATTTTGAATTGAGTTACATACCAAGGTCACAGAGCTACATATTTTCAAAAAGCAAATTTCTACAAGAATATGTGTTCTATTTAATTTCGTTTTGGTTACACTTAATGTACATGAATGTGTGTGTATGTGTGTTTTATATAAATATGGGAGGTGTCACGCCCCTTCCCCACTAAGAAACGTTTAAGTTCGCTGTATCCCGTAGTTACTTGAAGCTTCTAGAAAATATTTGGTGTAGTGATTGTACATATATACGAGAGCGTAGGATTGGGATTGGAGGTGGGGTTGAGGGTAAAAGTAAAAGTGTGTGTAAGAGTGAGAGTGCGAGCGGTAAATTGAGAGTGAGATGGATATTGAAAGGATAGTGCAATTTCAACGATGCTTTAATAAAATAGAACAAATTTCGTTGGTTTTAGTCGGCAATTTTGGAAATTAGTCTCTACTGTTGTTCCATCGTAAGCATTTAAGTTCTTGCAAGAAGCCAAACGGAGCCAAGTTATATAGTTGTGACACAGAGAATACCATACGATGCATTGTGTGGTGCCCATAGCTATACGTTTTATAACTTACTTTTTATTTTTAGCTGCGAATTGTTGTAATAATGTGAAAAATGAGAATGCTTGAGCTATTATCTGTAATTAAGAACATATAATAAAATTGAAAAAAATACACAATTAGCATAATATAATGAAAGCGTGCATATATTCTTATGATTGGCTTTCATTTGGTCAAAATTACTGACATAAAAAACTGCCTCAAACTGACCCCGTGGTCAGTTAGGGTCAAAAGCGTTACTGTATGTCACATTACTCAATAACAGTAGATAAAGCAGTGTGTGGTCAAAACCTACGCTAACATTGTGTGTTCAGCTATTTCACAACCTGTTTTTTGTTTCCCGTTGTTTCACACGCTGTTGTATTATTAGCAAATGAAATTTGAGTATCAAATTTGCCATACTTTATATTCAAAACGTACGGCAAATGCATTTGAGATTGTATGCCGTTTCCATTGATATGGCAAAGTTTGTGGTCAAATTTGACAAAGTGAAAACCAAGCATTAGACTACATGAGAGGGGGTAAATATTCGTGTACCTGTTTCGGTGACAATATCTAAAGTGTGAAACTGATTAAAATAACGTTCCAGTTTCGGTTTTCTAACCTGTTTTAGTTTCATTCCTTGACAACTTGTCATAATTAATAGGTTTTCAAGGGAAGAGTGTTAAATGTTCAGATCGTTACCAAAATCATTGTATTGTGATGCGAATTAAGGTCTCTTTTATCATATATATTATTTCTAATTGCGGCTTTTATGTACAGGTCCCTTTTTCGCTCTTATTTGGAAACCAAATCGATAAATAAAATTTTGGTTGTAAAGATGCGAATTCGTTCTGTTAGCGAGCTTTGGGCGTTGTTGGTCGTAGTGCTTTTGTTTAGATATATTTTATTAAAATAATTTGTTAAAAATTAACGATTATGAGCACACAAAGAAATTAATTTGTACAATGGCACTATTGTGAATATTTGATTAGAACTAACACTGCATTACCGGCAGTTGCTAACATTCGCCAGATGGCAGCGCAAGCGCATGTAAGTTTATAGATGTTTGATTGATAGAATAGATGATTTCTGTTGATATTTGATATTAAACTTTTATATTTGTCGCGCAAGATGTGCACGGGTCCGGCTCGTTTGGTTATAAAAAGAAAAAAATGAGGCGCACCAAAAACAGCTTAAGTTATATTAATATTTGAAAATTGGCAAAAGCGCCAAATTGTCTATTTTGTTATGTATCTTCTAAATAAATTAATACTAATTTGAATATTAAGTAGTCAACTAAGATACAACTTATTTACATACATCTAGCTTAAAAATGTGAAGTTTATCTTTTTCATTGAAACATTAAAATGCTCTCTTGAAAAACTATGTAAAATGACTTTGGCTATTTAGGCTCGCGGGACACAATCAGACATTTAGGGCAAAATAGCAAGTTCATGTCAATTCCCTGATTTTAAGTAACGATTTGAACATTTGAAATGCTCTCCTGAAAAAAACTATCTATATACTTTTGTTATTAAACCTTGTGGGCACGAAAATGCCGCCCTAACAGTAATATTATGTTATTGTTAATGTGACAACTAGCAGTGGATAGTGTGAACAAGGATTTTGACCAGATTTCCTTTCTATCATTGTTCAGTCACAGTCACGAATAAAAACCGCTGTTACTGAAATTACACAAACACAGATCACGTAGTTCCACAAAAGTCATGGGATATGCCAACTCTAGACTACATATCGCATACTTGAATCAATAGGGAGCTAACTCGAAAATCATATGAGTACCTCCAGGCTTTCTAATTCAATACCTACTGAGCTGTATAGTAAATTTACTAATACCTCAACAAATCAGCTAGAAAAGTTATTGTAAACAAGTAAGGAAGTCTAAGTTCGGGTGAAATCGAACATTACATAACCAGCTGTACACTTGAAATGCTGTTGTTTTTTGTTTTGTGTGCTTAATAGTGTTACAAGGCTGCGCAATAATACATATACATATGGTTCTATTCTGAAGTAATTTTCGTTTAAAAGACGCAAAAAGGTACAGAGGCTAACGTCAATGACCTTGAGCGGGTAATAATGCAGTTTTTCACAGAACAATAAACATAAACACACAAGTGCCATTGTACTAAAAAGCGTTATTACAAAAAAAACAGGCCAGGATTATAAACGGGCGTGGTCCTTAACCGATTTCGTTAATTTTTCTTCAAAGTATTCCTTATAGTAAAGGCAACCTCTCTGCCGAATTTCGTTACGATTGGTTTAAAAATTTTTTCAAATTTTTATCAAGTCTCAATATCAGTGCACACCTCAAATCTCAACATTCTAGGTGTATTATTTACTAAATAATCAAGTTTTTTGTGTTTTCCAAAATGTTATATATATAAAAAGGGGGCGTGCTTATCATCCGATTTCGATTTTCAATACCAATCTATTCTGGGTCCATATAAGCTCTTGTACCAAATTTGGTGAAGATATCTCAATATTTACTCAAGTTATCGTGTTAACGGACAGACGGACAGACGGACGGACATGGCTCAATCAAATTTTTTTTCGATACTGATGACTTTGATATATGGAAGTCTATATCTATCTCGATTACTTTATACCTGTACAACCAACCATTATCCAATCAAAGTTATAAGACCCTGTGTACAAGTACAGCTGGGTATAAAAATTAAAAATTGCATAAGCGAATATTGGGGAAGAATAATGCATACTTTTAATTTATTTACTTACGCGTTGCAAAGATTTAATATCCATTTCATAAAAATTGCCTGCGGTAAATTTTATAGCACGCTTGCTGTTTTCTAAAAAAATTAAAATATCCTGTCGTATGAGCATATCATGATTAATCCATTGAGAACGCCAATATGCTTCGCCACAACGTACGCTATGACGACCCTAAATTTCAGCAAAGTAGGTATACATAAACATATCGGAAATTGTTAAAAACAAATATTGTACTG
This sequence comes from Eurosta solidaginis, assembly GCF_040869045.1. Classification (NCBI taxonomy): domain Eukaryota; kingdom Metazoa; phylum Arthropoda; class Insecta; order Diptera; family Tephritidae; genus Eurosta; species Eurosta solidaginis. The sequence goes on from NC_090319.1 coordinate 17,998,355, forward strand.
TATTGAAGGCGAGGGCCAGTGTTAGGTCATTCTGAAAAGGAAAGAAAAAGAAAAGTGTAAAATACAAATACCGAACAGAATTTTTTGAAATTGTTTAACAAGAAAAACCGAAGGAAAAAAATATCAAATTATATATAGAAATCTCAATTAACTTACGACAGCGCCACCAAAAGCTATCAAACAAGTCTGCGAAATAACTTGTAGCGATTTGAGTAGGCAGTAATAATTATAAATTTGCTCAAACTCTTTGCACGCACCCATTATAAAGATGTGCAGTTGTACACACTGCACCACACCTGAATGCAAAGCTTTCGTTAAACTCAAAGTTGGTTTTTGAGCCTTTGAATAATCTTGAAGCCTCGATAGGTCAGTTAACTCTTCCTCGCTGTACATATACTGATTTACTTCGTCTTCTGTAGGTTTTAGTAGTTTTGCTTGCTCTGCGCTGGAAAGATAAATACAAAAGATTCCGGTTTAACTTACCTCTCGCAAAAACAACTTTTTTCTTTTTAATCTATATATTGTGGCGAATATTAGCATCACTTTGCTGTTAGTAAATAATCACAAAAACAAAAACAACAAGCTGCCACACTTATGTACATGTACAAATTAAAAATTTTAACGAATTTTGGGGATTTCTGATAATTATACACCTTGTGCTAATGTTAGAATCGCTCAACTGTGGAATAAATAACTCCATTATTCAGTATTGCAAAATGTTCTTTATTAAGACTACTTTGGGAATAGTACTTCACAATTATACTTCACAACTAATAGCGTGTTTAAATCGAACTGATTGAAGATAAATACAAAAGATTCCGGTTTAACTTACCTCTCGCAAAAACAACTTTTTTCTTTTAAATCTATATATGGTGGCGAATATTAGCATCACTATGCTGTTAGTAAATAATCACAAAAACAAAAACAACAAGCTGCCACACTTATGTACATGTACAAATTAAAAATTTTAACGAATTTTGGAGATTTCTGATAATTATACACCTTGTGCTAATGTTAGAATCGCTCAACTGTGGAATAAATAACTCCATTATTCAGTATTGCAAAATGTTCTTTATTAAGACTACTTTGGGAATAGTACTTCACAATTATACTTCACAACTAATAGCGTGTTTAAATCGAACTGATTGATTATTCCTCAGCTTGTGCTGCTTTTATAGCCTCTGTTGCCTCGTTCGTATATTTCTCCTAAAGTCTAGACTTTTCACGAACATGGAACAGTATTATCGCATACTTACTATATGCATGTGTATGTGTGAGTAAGAACTTCTGCTCTTAGCTAATGATTACATGTGCGTATGTGAGATTTCTTTTCACTTCGATCTGCTGGTTATGTGCGTGGAATATTCTTCATTCCCTTGTACATAAGCGTGGCTGCTTGTTTTAATGTGTACAGGTACATAAGTGTGGCTGCTTGCTGTTTTTGTTGTTGTGATTACAGTGGAACTTCCCTATAGTGAATTCCCAGGGGACCCGAAAATCACTTCATTATATAGAAACTTCATTATATAGAAACTATAATTTTTTTTGTAATTTTATTTAAAATAACCAGTAAGTTTTGATTGAGTTACAGTTTCCATTTTTCATTTTCAATAAAAGCTTCCAAATCATGTAAAGAGTTAAAAACAATAATAATTAATAATGTCTTTTACATCTTTAGGGTGCGCAGTGCAGTTATTAAAAAAAACAACACCTTCCTGTTTTCATCACCAAGTTTTTTGTAAAACTCATAATCGATAACTAAAGATTTTATTCCCTTTAAGCACCTCGGATTTTTGGCCTTTCCGATTACAAGCAATTTTAGCTGTTCCGATCCAGTCATATTGCTTCCCTCTCACCTTGCTTTGTTTTCCACCAAACCATTTCTCATTTTTGAATGCCAGTGTTTTATTTGGAAAGCATTTGAAACACAGAGCAGTCTCGTCGGCATTAAAGATATTGTTAATTGCAAAGCTAAAAATGAAAAGACACAATCTGGAAAGTAGACTCAACTGGAGAGAGCAAAAGCAACTGGAGAACGAAATTGAGTTAGTTGGTGTACCTAACGTGGATAATGCAAATGTAGGAGAGTGTGTGCAAAGGATATTTAGAGAAGCTCTTAATCTCACTCTCTCAGCAGAAGATATTAGTAAGTGTTATGTAAAGCGCATTAAATAATCAAACACTGTTGACAATATTATTTGTGCCAAACTCTCTTCGTTTGATGTTAAGAAGAAGATCATGCAGAGTAAAAAAACATGTAAAGGGAAGTTAAATGCGTCTGTTTTTGGTGGCGATAAAAAACAAAACATCCACATAAATGATCGCCTTACCAAATATACTAGGGATTTGTTTATGTCAGCAAAAAAAGTAAAAACAGAGAAAAGATTCAAGTACCTATGGATTCGAAGTTCCACTATACTTCTAAAAAAGGTTGATAATGGTGATGCCTGTGTTGTAAGGTCTTTTGAGGATCTCAACAAAATAAAAAACTAAATATATTTGTTGCCTATTAGCCTTATGTTTAATAACTTAAATAATAATATTGATCTCATAACTGAAGAGCCCCCATAACAACCATTAGAAGTATTTCTGATTTGAATACTCATCGAATTCTTATCAATTTAAATCTGCTTATACTGTACGATCTATTGGCAACAAATCTTGATGCTTTCCTGAACCTACCTAGCCTTATTTTTGTATCAGAAATCTGGATATATTCTTTTGAGATTGAGAAATAGAATTTACCTAATTAATAATTCTATGCCAGTGCTAATGATTCGTATCCAGCTGGCGGTGTGGGGGTTTTTGTTCATGATTCGTTTGACTGTAGCAAAATTGAACGACTTAGTCTCACTAGTGCTGACGCTATAAAGGTTTCGTACTGCATTTGCAAATTAAACTTTGTATTTGTCTGTATTTATAGACTTCACTCGCAACCTGCTCAATTATTTATCGATGAGTTCAATTCATTATTAAGTAGTATATCAACGACTAATCTTGTAATTTTGGGCGATTTTAATTTGGATCTATTAAGTACAAGCCCTGTAGTTAATAATTATAACATGGTATTGTCAGATAATGGATTATATTCCCTTATAAACGAAGCTACTAGACCAGTGGCAGGTACGTGTCTTGATCACGTACTGTGCCGTTCTTTGGTTCTTCTTGGTCTGCCTGTTCCGCTATTAACGCGGAACTGGGTATCACGGATCACTGTATGAGTGGTATTCTCTTTAAAAACACAATGGTTGAGAAAGACGTTAGAAAAAGAAATAGGCATGTTGTGGAAAAAATTAATTTTGATCAACTAAATATTGAACTTCGCTTAAATACTTGGAGCAATGTATACGCCGAAGAAAATGTATCAAGGGCGTAGGGCTTGTTTTTAGATAATTTAATGCAATGCATTAACTCCTCAACATACTGCGTTAATAAAAAAGCATCAGAAATTAGACTCAAACCGTGGATAAATAAATGCTTTTTGAATAGAACTAGGTTGAAAAATTAATTAGGAAAAAAGTGCAATAAACATCCATATGACACCAATTTGAATACTCGTTTTCAGCAAATATGCAAACGAATCAATGGAGAAATTCGCAAATGTCGGGACGATTATTATAATAACTTAGTCAATAAATCCAAAGGTAATTCAAAAGAAGAGTGGAAAGTAATAAATAGGATTATTGATAAAAACACAAAAAGTTAAGATTCTCATTTTGTTTTACAAAAAGAAGGCGTTGATATTTCTGTTCCCAAAAAAAATAGCTAATGATTTTAATGAATACTTTACTTCAATTGTGAAGTCAAACTTTCCGCCAAATGTGACACCCCCTTGCGATTATTGCTCTTATTTTGGAGTAGCTAAAGATTCTTTCAAAAGGAACAGCTTCTTTTTTGAGCCAATCTCAGGATCGGAAATTTTAATTGCAATCAAATCTTTGAAAAATAGTAATTCTTCCGGTAATGATGGAATCTCTAACGTTATGTTAAAGAAAATCTCATACAATATTGTTGATGTTTTAAAACATATCTTTAACTTGAGTGTTACAACTGTCATTTTCCCAGAACTATTAAAATTAGGAATTGTAATACCGATTCTCAAAAAAGGCAATAAAAAAGATATGGCTAACTATAGGCCGATTTTACTTTTGTCATCAATTAATAAAATTTTTGAAAAAATTGAAAAGTAAGGATGTTATCCTACTTTGAAAAAATAAATGTTCTTGGTACTTTGCAAATTGGTTTCAGGGATGGTCTTTCTACGGAAGATGCTGTTTTGGACTTCCGCTCAACTATATACAAGGGTATAGATTCAAAAAAAGATTGTGCTGGGCTTTTTGTGGACATTACAAAAGCATTCGACATGGTTATGGCCGTCTTTTAAATAAGCTTTATAATTTGGGAATTCGTGGCTTGTTATACAATTAGTTTGTTTCTTATTTAGGAAATCGTACCCAAAGAGTGAAAATAGGCAACAGTCTTAGTGAGACCAAAGTCATAAACTCTGGTGTACCACAAGGATCGGTTCTTGGTCCCATATTATTCCTTATCTATGTGAACTCACAATTTATTCAACCTTTTAAGGGCAAATTCGAAGCACTTGCGGATGACCTAGGAATTCCATATAACTCAACGGATCCTTTAAATTTGATAGCGGATCTTAACCACGATATACACATACTTCGGTCATGATTTGCGGAACATAAACTGGTTGTCAGCAGTAAAACCAAATTAATGTGCTTTAGTCCAAAACTTCAAGAAGCACAAGATCTTAATATAACTTTTCACAGTGCAATATGCAAACGTAATATCCTATATAGTAATAAGTGCTCCAACCATCGTTATGAGTGTTCTTTTCATAATAATACAGCATGTGACTCTAACTGCTTTGAAATTGAAAAAGTGAACAGTTTCAAATACCTAGGAGTCACAATTGACTGTAATCTAAACTGGAATGAGCAAATCGCAACTCTAAGAAAATACTTACTTTCAACCAATCGTATACTTTATCGTTTCAGAAAATACGTTCCAAACCATGCGCTGAAAACAGTTTATTATGGTATATTTCATTCAAAATTAGAATATGGAATAAATTGCTGGGGTGGTGCTCACTCCAATAAAATAAATCAATTAACTGTACTGCAAAAATGTGCGGTAAGAAAAATTTTTAATTGTCCACGTCGGACTCACTCCTTTGACTTATTTAGAAGATCAAATATATTCCCAGTTCGGCATTTGTTCTATTGCAAAATTTTAAAAAAAATTTTACATGAGAGGTGGCTATTTGCAAAATCCAAATCGAGGTATGTACAGCCTGCGTAGTAACCATAGCACTTTTGTTTCTTTGCCAGTTTTTCGAACAACATTGTTTAGAAATTCCTACACTATCTTATCCTGCAAACTTTTTAATTCCCTTCCCGAAAACATACGACACATTAGATCCAGATCTGTGTTTTTAAAAAAAATAAAAACTTGGCTTCTTGAATTTGATACCAACCAGATAGAAATTTTGATGCAGTACGTTGTATAATATAGTTTTTACTTTTATATAAGCATTGTATAGTTTTGAATTTTGTTTTTTCTGTTTTATTATGAGGAATTCTGTAAACTTAGCTTTTATCTTCTTTCTTCAAACTGTTTCATGACTTAATTTAGTCAATTTATTTTTGAAATATTTTATTCTCATTTTAAATAAATTTTTTTATATATATCTTGTATTTTTTTTGTTCACCCCACTACTACTATTTATACAATTGAATTTGTTAAAACATGATGTGACATACAACACTATTTTTATTATATAAAATAAAGATGTCACTAACTATTCTCTAAGTAAGGATATTGTAGACATGTAAAATTTAGCTATCGAATATGTACATACACTTATGAGAATAATGAAATAAATAATAATCTAATCTAATGTATTGTAATTTTCAATCAATCTCGGTAAGACTTTCATTACACATTCATCACGACTTTCTATGTTGTCGTCAGCAATTTCCCCACATAACGTCTTTTTAATAACGCCATGCCAATTTTTGAACTAGTCTAACCAACCTGTACTTGCCTCAAACTCGTAGCGTCCTAGTGCTTCAGCAAAATCTCTGGCCTTTGGCTTCAATAATGTTCAAAATAAAGGAATATTCTTACCAAGTGCAACGGCTAACCATTTCAGGATTGCTTCGTCAATATTCTCAAAATGGCAAGGTCGAAGTTTTTTGCGTTTGGTATTTACTGCTAAATCCTCCGAATTTTTTAAAATCACTTCATTATTCTTTAAAATATTTGATAAAATGTTGGGAAGAACTTCGAATTGATTAGCAATATCCTTTTTTTGACCTCCCTTTATCAACTTTGTTTATGATTAATAACTTTTTTTCAAGCGAAATGCTGCTTCGATGCGTTATTTTAACTTCAATCAGTGATTAAAACTACAATAGCTGAGCTCTTTCTGTTTTAATTTTGGTATTCCCCTTATTACAGTTTATCCATAATTCTGGGAATACCCAGTTACATGTAATTTATTGTAATAGAAAACTTATTTGAAACAAGTAAGGAAGGTTAAGTTCGGGTGTAACCGAACATTACATACTCAGTTGAGAGCTATGGTGACAACATAAGGGAAAATAACCATGTAGGAAAATGAACCGAGGGAAAACCTGGAATATGTTTGTATGACATGTGTATCAAATGAAAGGCATTAAAGAGTATTTTATGAGGGAGTGGGCCATAGTTCTATAGGTGGACGCCATTTAGGGATATAGCCATAAAGGTGGATCAGGGTTGACTCTAGAATGCGTTTGTACGATATGGGTATCAAATGAAAGGTGTTAATGAGTATTTTAAAAGGGAGTAATCCTTAGTTCCATAGGTGGACGCCGTTTCGAGATATCGCCACAAAGGTGGACCAGGGGTGACTCTAGAATGTGTTTGTACGATATGGGTATCAAATGAAAGGTGTTAATGAGTATTTTGAAAGGGAGTAATCCTTAGTTCCATAGGTGGACGCCGTTTCGAGATATCGCCATAAAGGTTGACCAGGGGTGACCCTAGAATTTATTTGTACAATATGGGTATCAAAAGAAAGGTGTTAATGAGTATTTTAAAAGGGGAGTGGGCCTTAGTTCTATAGGTGTACGCCTTTTCGAGGTATCGCAATAAAGGTGGACCAGGGGTGACTCTAGACTTTGTTTGTACGATATGGGTATCAAATGAAAGGTGTTAATGAGTATTTTTAAAAGGGAGTGGGCCTTCGTTCTATAGGTGTTCGCCTTTTCGAGATATCGCCATAAAGGTGGACCAGGGGTGACTTTAGAATATGTTTGTACGATATGGGTATCAAATGAAAGGTTTTAATGAGAGTTTTAAAAGTGAGTGGTGGTAGTTGTATATGTGAAGGCATTTTCCAGATATCGACCAAAATGTGGACCAGGGTGACCCAGAACATCATCTATTGGATACCGCTAATTTATTTATATATGTAGTACCTGCCAAGATTTTAAGGGTTTTTTATTTCGCCCTGCAGAACTTTTTTAATTTTCCTCTCTTTTTTCTAAAGTTATATTTCGCGTCAATAAAACAATCCAGTTACCTTACCATGTTTCATCCCTTTTTTCGTATTTGGTATAGAATTATGGCATTTTTTTTCATTTTTCGTAATTTTCGATATCGAAAAAGTGGGCGTGGTCATAGTCGGATTTCGTTCATTTTTCATACCAAGATAAAGTGAGTTCAAGTAAGCACGTGAACTAAGTTCATTAAAGATATGCCGATTTTTGCTCAAGTTATCGTGTTAACGGCCATGCGGAAGGACAGACGGACGACTGTGTATAAAAACTGGGGCGTGGCATCAACCGAATTCGCCCATTTTCACAGAAAACAGTTAACGTTATAAAATCTATGCCCCTACCAAATTTCAAAAGGATTGGGTTAGTTTTTGTTCGAATTATGGCGTTAAAAGTATCCTAGACAAATTAAATTAAAAAGGGCGGAGCCACGCCCATTTTGAAATTTTCTTTTATTTTTGTATTTTGTTGCACCATATCATTACTGGAGTTGAATGTTGACATAATTTACTTATATACTGTAAAGATATTAAATTTTTTGTTAAAATTTTACTTTAAAAAAAAATTTTTTTAAAAGTAGGCGTGGTCCTTCTCCGATTTTGCTAATTTTTATTGAGCGTACATATAGTAATAGCAGTAACGTTCGTGCCAAAGTTCATCATAATATCTTCAACGACTGCCAAATTACAGCTTGCAAAACTTCTAAATTACCTTCTTTTAAAAGTGGGCGGTGCCACGCCCATAGTCCAAAATTTTACTAATTTTCTATTCTACGTCATAAGTTCAACTCATCTACCAAGTCTCGTCGCTTTATCTGTCTTTTGTAATGAATTATCGCACTTTTTCGGTTTTTCAAAATTTTCGATATCGAAAAAGTGGGCGTGGTTATAGTCCGATATCGTTCATTTTAAATAGCGATCTGAGATGAGTGCTCAGGAATCAACATACCAAATTTCATCAAGATACCTCAAAATTTACTCAAGCTATCGTGTTAAAGGGCGGACGGACGGACGGACGGACATGGCTCAATCAAATTTTTTTTCGATCCTGATTATTTTGATATATGGAAGTCTATATCTATCTCGATTCCTTTATATATGTACAACCGACCGTTATCCAATCAAACTTAATATACTCTGTGAGCTCTGCTCAACTGAGTATAAAAATTCCCTATATGGAGACCAAAACGTATGACGCTTAAATTTCCAGCTGTAAAATTTGTTCATTATATAGAAAATTTTCACTATATAGAAATGCATTATAAGGAGACAAAAACATCGAAAGTAGAACGATAAAGCAGTGTCTTCGAAACCACCTCATTATAAGGAGAACTTCATTATATGGAAGTTCACTGTAGAGAAGTTCGACTGTATTTACTAACAGTATAGTATAGTATTCGCCACAATATATATAAATGAATTTGTTTGCGTTAGTACGCTCAAAGCTGAAAAATGGCTATACGGATTTTAGTAACTTTTCTCTGTTATTTTCGATCCGATTCAGGGATTGTTTACGGCAAACAATTTTTTTAAAAAACCTCATTTGTAAAATATTTTAACCAATACTTGAAACGGTTTGACCGGTTTCAATAATTTTTTCTTTTCCTTATTCAAGTGTTCCTTACTAAGTGTTCATTTAAACCAAAAAAAATTGAAAATCATCAATTTATAGATATTTTAGCTAATATAACTTATATTGCTGTTATTATTCCTGCCACTTTGGCTGCTTCTATACCTGATATTACACCACTTTCTTATATGCAACATTTCTTCATCTTATATATAACAAGTAAAAGTGTCTAAGTTCGGGTGTAACCGAACATTATATACTCAGCGTGAGCTTCAATTGTACATTTCATTTCAGATAAATTACTTTTCTACATAACACGTGGCACCGCCCGTTTAAAAAAAAATGTGTCCCCATTTCCTCTTGCAATAAAACTTGATAGGTGAAATATCGTTGATTCAAAACTATTTTTTGCTAAGTTGTAGCTTATAATTCTAGTCTACGAACCTTTTAAACTTGTTTTATATCTAAGTTGAAATATTTTCTGCTATAAGGGAAATATGTGTACATAATTTCATTACGATATGTTAATTTTTCTTCGAGTTATGTCTCCCGAAACATAGAAAATTGCTTAGTCATAAAAGGGGCGGTGCCACACCCATTTTCAAAAATTTTAGTGTTTTCCAATTTAATGTTATAATTCAATTTATAAAGTAAATTTCTATTAATACAAAGCTCTTTTTCGCAAAGAAAAAGCTTATTATTTTCGTCTACGACCCTTTCAAAAATCTTTTATATAAAAGTGGGCGTGGTTTTTAAACGATCTCGTCCATTTTTTCTAGAAATATTTCCTGCTATAGGGATATGTGTACCCAATTTTATTACGATCCGTTAATTTTCTTCGAGTTATGGCTCTCGAAACATAGAAAATTGCTTAGTCTTAAAAGGGGCGGGGCCACGCCCATTTTTTTAAATTTGAAGGTTTTCCTATTTATTGTTATAAATCCACTTGGGGGAAAAAATACATTGATATAAAGCTCTTTTTTGCATAGATATAGCTTATTTTATTTGTCCACCATACTTTTAAAATCTTGTATATAAAATGGGCGTGGTCCTTAACCGGTTTCATTAATTTTTATTCAAAGCATTCCTTATAGTAAAGGCAACCTCTCTGCCGAATTTTTTTACGCAAGGTTTAACGATTTTTGATTTATGATTAACAATATTTGTAAAATTGATTTTGTCACAAGTGGGCGGTGCCACGCCCATGTCCCCATGTCCACATGTCAAATTTCAACATTCTAGGTATATTATTTACTAAATAATCAGGTTTTTTGTGTTTTCCAAAATGTTATATATATAAAAAGTGGGCGTAGTTATCATCCGATTTCGCTCATTTTCAATACCAATCTATTCTGGGTCCAGATAAGCTGGTGTACCAAAATTCAATATTTACTCAAGTTATCGTGTTAACAGACGGACATGGCTCAATCAAATTTTTTTTTTTCGATACTGATGATTTTGATATATGGAAGTCTATATCTATCTCGATTCCTTTATACCCGTACAACCAACCGTTATGCAATCAAAGTTAATATACTCTGTGTGCAAAGCACGCTGAGTATAAAAAGGAAGCCTGAAATGTGCGCTAGTTTGTAGCTGGTGTTTGAATATACCTCACGCGGTTGGTTGCCATCGACGCACAGCGTCTCGAGATATAAATCAAAACATGGACCCGGATACACCTAGAATGTGTTTTGACATTATGGGTATCAAATTGAAGCTGTTGATGTGTGCTTTAGTACAGAGTAATTTTTGCTGTTGATGTGTGCTTTAGTACAGAGTAATTTTTACACCGCTGGGTGACTAGGGTCTCGAGATATAGGCCAAAACGTGGACCCGGATACACCTAGAATATGTTTTTACAATATGGGTATCAAAATGAAGCTGTCGATTTGTGCTTTAGTACAGAGTAAGTTTTACACCGCTGGGTGACTAGGGTCTCGAGATATAGGCCAAAACATGGACACGGATACCCCCAGAATGTGTGTGTATTATGTATATCAAATGAAAGCTGTTGCTGAGAACTTTCGAATAATTTTCATTGTGTTATTCGATTTAGTTGCATCAACCTGGCAAAACTGATAAATATGAATGCGAAGCCGAAATAAAGACATGAATTAATAATACCCACATTCCTATTTACATACGTCCTATTCGATTTGCCTGAAATTTGGTATATAAATTTGCCTATATTAATATTTACGATGCTTTTTTGCGGGAAGTAGACCCCAGAGACGGAGTGGGACAGGGATTAGCACTAGGACTGGGACTCAGACGGAGACTGAGACTCGGAGTGAGACTGGTATTGAGACTCGGAATGGAACTGGAACAAAATACATACCACCATCCGAGACTGGCAATAAGGGATGAAGAATAATGAGAAGAACTTGAAAGAAGAGAAAAGAGAGAAGGAGACTGAGAAAGAGGTAGAATGAGACGAAAATGGAGATAGATGAAGCGAAAAAGACGGAGAGAGGAGTGAACAAACATATTAGGAAAAAGTGTATAGGGGGGAGGGCAGGGTTAGACGGAAAAAGCTTATTAAAATGTATGCAGATAGACCAAATTTAGGGCAGAACAACGTCTGCCGGGTCTGCTAGTTTCGTACGTGTTAAGAAGTGATACAAATTCAAATTTTTCGTATACAACCAATGTTGCCGTACCGAGAAACGGGCCAAAACGCTTTTGAGAGTACCAAAATAATTGTTTCCCAGTTGCAATATTAATATTTATAAATCCGCAATGTACTCCTTTGCTACTAAGCCGATTTCAATCAAATCGGCACACCGTGTGGAATTTGATCCAACTTGAAAGATAGGATAGCATTCCTTTGCAGTTACTTTCCGGGAAGTGGACCAGGGCCGGATCTATTTGAACAAATGGTTCAATTCGCCTGAAATTTGGTATATAGGTAGCACTTTGCCTAGATTAGTAATCACGATACTTTTTCCCTGGGAAGAGCGCCAGGGACCGACATTTTCGAACAAATTCTGCTCTTGGTTCTATTTATCTTATTTTTATCATATAAGTAGCTTTGCCTAGATTATTATTTATGCGAAAAGAAGTAAGGGACAGAGAGGAGAGAGAAAGAGATGCCGAAAACGAGAAGGAAAGAGGGAGGAGTGAATAAAATTATAAAAAAAAGGCAAACATTGCTTAAAAACTATGCAGATAGACCAAATCTAGGGCAGAGCAACGCCTGCCGGGTCTGCTAGTGTTATTTAAAATTATTTATAGAAAATTTCTGACTTTAAGCAAAAAAGGAAGTTTTTATATCCAGTATGTACTTGTACACACGTGTATTATCTTTTAAGATTGGGTATATAAACCCTGAAAGGATTGGTATTGAAAATGGTCAAAATCAGATAATCACTACGCTTCCTTTTTCGATATAGAAATTTTTGAAAAATGGAAACGGAATGCATTAAGAAATACTGGTAAAGTGATCAAACTTAGCTAGAGGACTAACGTTATTACGCAAAATATAAATTTAATAAAATTTCGGAAAACATGTGTGGCACCGCCCACATTAAGTAGAAGAAAACTAAGAAGCTTTGCAAACCATAATAATATATTTAATGCTTAACGTGGGAACCTGCCATCGTATGGCTTAACCACGGCCCTAATTGCATGATCATTGGCACAACGAAGGGTCCATTTTTTCTACCAAACACTTCAGTCAACGATAGTTGGTACCAAATTAGCTTGTATTTGGGTGTACAGTCGCAAGGTCTTACCTTGGTAAGATGCAAGATCTTTTTAAACCCTTTTCAATTTTATGGATAGTGACATCCCGTTGCACGATAACCATTTGTTTCAGTACCATTCTAAACGTAAATAAATAAATAATATATAAAAGATTCATGCATAACTTAGAATGGGTAAAGAGGTTGTTCAGAACTTTGCGACACAGCCTTCAAAAACGAACTTATAGCAGCCGAGGCTCTGACGTCCCCAAGTTCCTCATGAAACTAGGAGGTGTGAAGCGGGATAGCCTTAAAAGTTCAAAGAGGTTTTATGAAATCGTTGCAAAGATGGGCGGGCTTGTATTACATATACATATGAATAGAAAGCGACCTAAGTAAAAATCGCAGCTAGGTGGCGCAACGATCGAGATATTCAAAAAAATCGTACTTGTGTTCCGATTTGGCTCATATTTGGAACACGTAATACATACACAAACAGAAAACCACCTATGAAAAAAATGGCCGCTAGGTGGCGCAAGTATCGAGATATTCAAAAAAATCGTAGTTGTGGTCCGATTTGGCTCATATTTGGACATGAAATACATACATGAATAGAAAGCCACCCGTGACAGAATCGCCGCTAGGTGGCGCAAGGATCGAGATATTCAAAAAAATCGTATTTGTGGTCCGACTTGTCTCATATTTGGAACACGTAATACAAGTTAACACAGTCTAATGCCCTGTAAATTGTTTAGACTACATTGTTGCATTCATTTCCGGCCAAATATTAATGAAAAACGATACCCGATGTTTCCACCTGTGGAGTCAATTTATAGTAAACAATTCAAACCATGGGGATCGCTGAGCCAGCATACCCGCAGGCATATACCAACACCACCGATATCAACGAATTGCCGCGGCAGCGGACAACATCGTAAGCTGCAAGCGCAACAGCAGCGACGACGACGACGACGGTGATGGCTATAGCTCAGAGAAGAAATAAGTTAGGGTAGATTATTCAGTTCTAAATTAGACTCAGCAAGTAAGGAAGGGGCTGTCTTCGGCTGTGCCAGAGACTTCATACCTTTCATAACAGTGGACCAGGGTTGACTCTAGAATGCTTTTGTACAATATGGGTATCAAATGAAAGGCGTTAATGAGTATTTAAAAGGGCGTGGGCCTTAGTTCTATAGGTGGACGCCTTTTCGAGATAACGCCATAAAGGTGGACCAGGGGTGACTCTAGAATTTGTTTGTACGATATGGGTATCAAACGAAAGGTGTTAATGAGTATTTTAAAAGGGCGTGGGCCTTAGTTGTACGGGTGGACGCCTTTTCGGGATATCGCCATAAAGGTGGACCAGGGGTGACTGTAGAATATGTTTGTACGATATGGGTATCAAATGAAAGGTGTTAATGAGTATTTTAAAAGGGCGTGGGCCTTAGTTCTATAGGTGGACGCCTTTTCGAGATAACGCCATAAAGGTGGACCAGGGGTGACTCTAGAATTTGTTTGTACGATATGGGTATCAAACGAAAGGTGTTGATAAGTGTTTTAAAAGGGAGTGGGCCTTAGTTGTATGGGTGGACGCCTTTTCGGGATACCGCCATAAACGTGGACCAGGGGTGACTCTAGAATGCGTTTGTACAATATGGGTATCAAATGAAAGGTGTTAATGAGTATTTTAAAAGGGCGTGGGCCTTATTTCTATAGGTGGCCGCCTTTTCGAGATATCGCCATAAAAGTGGACCAGGGGTGACTCTAGAATTTGTTTGTACGATATGGGTATCAAACGAAAGGTGTTAATGAATATTTTAAAAGGGTGTGGACCTTAGTTCTATAGGTGAACGCCTTTTCGAGATATCGCCATAAAGGTGGACCAGGGGTGACCCTGGAATTTGTTTGTACTATATGGGTATCAAATGAAAGGTGTTAATGAGTATTTTAAAAGGGAGTGGGCCTTAGTTCTATAGATGGACGCCTTTTCGGAATATCGTTATAAAAGTGGACCATGGTTGACTCGAGAATGCGTTTGTACAATATGGGTATCAAATGAAAGGTGTTAGTGAGTATTTTAAAAGGGCGTGGGCCTTAGTTGTATGGGTGGACGCCTTTTCGGGATATCGCCATAAAGGTGGACCAGGGGTGACTCTAGAATTTGTTTGTACGATATGGGTATCAAATGAAAGGTGTTAATGAGTATTTTAAAAGGACATGGGCCTTAGTTCTATAGGTGGATGCCTTTTCGAGATATCGCCATAAAGGTGGACCAGGGGTGACTCTAGAATTTGTTTGTCCGATATGGGTATCAAACGAAAGGTGTTAATAAGTGTTTTAAAAGGGAGTGGGCCTTAGTTGTATGGGTGGACGCCTTTTCGGGATATCGCCATAAACGTGGACCAGGGGTGACTCTAGAATGCGTTTGTACTATATGGATATCAAATGAAAGGTGTTAATGAGTATTTTAAATGGGCGTGGGCCTTAGTTCTATAGGTGGACGCCTTTTCGAGATATCGCCATAAAGGTGGACCAGGGGTGACTCTAGAATTTGTTTGTACGATATGGGTGTCAAATGAAAGGAGTTAATGAGTATTTTAAAAGGGAGTGCGCCTTAGTTCTATAGATGAATCCCTTTTCGAGATATCGCCATAAAGGTGGGCCAGGGGTGACTATAGAATTTTTTTATTAGATATGGGTATCAAATGAAAGGTGTTAATGGGTATTTTAAAAAGGAGTGGGCCTTAGTTCTATATGTGGACGCCTTTTCAAGATATCGCCATAAACGTGGACCAGGGGTGACTCTAGAATGTGTTTGTACGATATGGGTATCAAATTAAAGGTATTAATGAGGGTTTTAAAAGGCAGTGGCCCTTAGTTGTATATGTGAAGGCGTTTTCGAGATATCGACCAAAATGTGGACCAGGGTGATCCAGGGTACCGCTCATTTATTTATATATGTAATACCACGAACAATATTCCTTTTGATTTCGCCCTGCAAAACTTTTTCATTTTCTTCTACTTAATATGGTAGGTGTCACACCCATTTTACCAAGTTTTTTTCTAAAGTTATATTTTGCGTCAATAGACCAATACAATTACCATGTTTCATCCCTTTTTTCGTATTTGGTATATAATTATGGCATTTTTCATTTTTCGTAATTTTCGATATCGAAAAAGTGGGCGTGGTCATAGTCGGATTTCTGCCATTTTTTACACCAATACAAAGTGAGTTCAGATAAGTACGTGAACTGAGTTTAGTAAAGATATATCGATTTTTGCTCAAGTTATCGTGTTAACGGCCGAGCGGAAGGACAGACGGTCGACTGTGTATAAAAACTGGGCGTGGCTTCAACCGATTTCGCCCTTTTTCACAGAAAACAGTTATCGTCCTAGATCTAAGCCTCTACCAAATTTCACAAGGATTGGTAAATTTTTGTTCGACTTATGGCATTAAAAGTGTCCTAGACAAATTAAATGAAAAAGGGCGGAGCCACGCCCATTTTCAAATTTTCTTTTATTTTTGTATTTTGTTGCAACATATCATTACTGGAGTTGAATGTTGACATAATTTACTTATATACTGTAAAGATATTAACTTTATTTTTAAAATTTGAATTTAAAAAAAAATTTTTTTTAAAATGTCGGCGTGGTCGTTCTCCGATTTTGCTAATTTTTATTAAGCAGACATATAGTAATAAGAATAACGTTCCTGCCAAATTTCATCATGATATCTTCAACGACTGCCAAATTACGGCTTGCAAAACTTCTAAATTACCTTTTTTTAAAAGTGGGCGGTGCCACGCCCATTGTCCAAAATTTTACTAGTTTTCTATTCTCCGTCATAAGTTTAACTCACCTACCAAGTTTCATCGCTTAATCCGTATTTGGTAATGAATTATCGCACTTTTTCGATTTTTCGAAATTTTCGATATCGAAAAAGTGGGCGTGGTTATTGTCCGATATCGTTCACTTTAAATAGCGAACTGAGATGGGTGCCCAGGAATCTACATACCAAATTTCATCAAGATACCTCAAAATTTACTTAAGTTATCGTGTTAACGGACAGACGGACGGACGGACGGACGGACATGGCTCAATCGAATTTTTTTTCGATACTGGTGATTTGATATATGGAAGTCTATATCTATTTCGATTCCTTTATACCTGTACAACCAACCGTTATCCAATCAAAGTTAATATACTCTGTAAACTCTGCTCAACTGAGTATAAAAATAGGTAGGTACTTTGTGTGAGGATTCAAAGTTTCACGTTTTTCTGGTCTGCATGTAAAAACTATGACTACGAATCACGTATTTCAAAAATTATGACGTAAACGTAAGTATTTGATGAAATTTTTTGAGGACCCCAAAGCCGAGGACTTTGTATCCTCACAACATACACATATCCATACATTTTTCTAAAGAACATACATTTTGAAATAATTTGGTGTGATGGTAACGTGCTCCGCCTATCACATCGTATGCCCTGGGTTCGCACCCCAGGCAAAGCAACATCAAAATTGTAGAAATGAGGTTTTTCAATTAGAAGAAAATTTTTCTAAGCGGAGTCGCCCCACGGCAGTGTTTGGCAAGCGCTCCGGTTGTATTTATACCATGAAAAGCTGTCAGTGAAAACTCATCTGCCTCGCAGATGCCGTTCGGAGTCGGCATAAAACATGTAGGTCCCGTCCTTCAAAAGAAAAAAATAATAAATTTGTAAACACCAGCGAATTTTTAGGTAGGGAAAATCAAGAGGAGCACGGCGCAAATTGGAAGAGAAGCTCGGCCTTAGATATCTTCAGAGGTTATCGCGCCTTACATTTTTTGCATAGATTTTATCGCGGGCTTGGCGACTATATCAAAAAAAATCGTAACGGATATTTGTCAAAAAAGATCCGAAAAGGCTCGAAAAGGTTCGAAAAGGTTCGCAAAGGTTCGGTGTTAGCAACAGGCCAAATACATAAGATTGGATCTCTATCATAAACAGCGGTGGGCACCACTACATTTGCACGGTTACCAAATTGAGAATGTGTTAGTAAACACGAACGCGTAGCGAGCACGAAAGCAAAATCAATTATTTATTTAGTTTGATTTCAATGCTTGAACGGTGAATACGTGTCACACGCACTCTTTGGTACTCTGTTTTAAGCGCGCGTGCGACACTTCCTAACCGTACGACCATCGAAATCAAACTAAAAGAGCTGTCGTTGATTTTCACGAAGTAGCCATTGTGCTATCGCTTATCGTATACATATATGGTCGCTTACAACCCAACCTAATAAAACCGCACTGCGTTTTTTTAGCGCACGCAAACAATCGGCGTTTTTTGCCCTAACCCAAATAAGCATGCGTTGCGACAATGTAAAGCATGTGTGCAAACGTCAAATCTAAATGTCACGCAGAACAAAAATTGGAAATCGAGTCAGGTTTTGACGCAGCAAATTCAATTTGAGTTGCTCTCACACAAGTTGTATGTGCATGAGACATTTTTGACAGAAAATGACTTGCGTGTGTTTATATTAGGTTGGCTTGTTAGCAGGTGCTAAGCTCACGCCCACCCCGGATCATACAGTTAAAGTTAAAGTTAAAGTTAAAGTGAATGTTAAAGTTAAAGCGAAAGTTATAGTTAAAAATAAAGTTAAAGTTAAAGTTACAAATAAACTTAAAGTTAAAGTTAAAGTGAAAGTTAAAGTTAAAGTTAAGGTTAAAGTTAAAATTAAAGTTAAAGTTAAAGTTAAAGTTGAAGTTGAAGTTAAAGTTAAAGTTAAAGTTAAAGTTAAAATTAAAGTTAAAGTTAAAGTTAAAGTTAAAGTTAAAGTTAAAGTTAAGGTTAAAGTTAAAGTTAAAAATAAAGTTAAAATTAAAGTTAAAGTTAACAAGTAAGGAAGGTTAAGTTCGGGTGTAACCGAACATTACATACTCAGTTGAGAGCTATGGTGACAACATAAGGGAAAATAACCATGTAGGAAAATGAACCGAGGGAAACCCTGGAATGTGTTTATATGACATGTGTATCAAATGAAAGACACTAATGAGTATTTTATGAGGGAGTGGGCCATAGTTCTATAGGTGGACGCCATTTCGGGATATAGCCATAAATGGGGATCAGGGTTGACTCTAGAATGCGTTTGTACGATATGGGTATCAAATGAAAGGTGTTAATGAGTATTTTAAAAGGGAGTTCTCCTTAGTTCCATAGGTGGACGCCGTTTCGAGATATTGCCACAAAGGTGGACCAGGGCTGACCCTAGAATTTGTTTGTACAATATGGGCATCAAACGAATGGTGTTAATGAGTATTTTAAAAGGGAGTGGGCCTTAGTTCTATAGGTGGATTCCGTTTCGAAATATCGCCATAAAGGTGGACCAGGGGTGACTCTAGAATGTGTTTGTACGATATTGGTATCAAATTAAAGGTATTAATGAGGGTTTTAAAAGGGAGTGGTGGTTGTTGTATAGGTGGTCGCCTTTTCGAGATATCGCCATAAAGGTGGACCAGGGGTGACTCTAGAATGCGTTTGTACGATATGGGTATCAAATGAAAGGTGTTAATGAGTATTCTAAAAGGGAGTAATCATTAGTTCCATAGGTGGACGCCGTTTCGAGATATCGCCATAAAGGTGGACCAGGGGTACAATATGGGTATCAAAAGAAAGGTGTTAATGAGTATTTTAAAAGGGAGTAATCCTTAGTTCCATAGGTGGACGCCGTTTCGAGATATCGCCATAAATGTGGGCCAGGGGTGACTCTAGAATTCGTTTGTGCAATATGGGTATCAAACGAAAGGAGTTAATGAGTATTTTAAAAGGGAGTGGGCCTTAGTTCTATAGGTGTTCGCCTTTTCGAGATATCGCCATAAAGGTGGACCAGGGGTGACTTTAGAATATGTTTGTACGATATGGGTATCAAATGAAAGGTGCTAATGAGTATTTTAAAAGGGCGTGGGGCTTAGTTCTATAGGTGGACGCCTTTTCAAGATATCGCCATAAAGGTGGACCAGGGGTGACTCTAGAATGAGTTTGTACGATATGGGTATCAAATTAAAGGTATTAATGAGAGTTTTAAAAGGGAGTGGTGGTAGTTGTATATGTGAAGGCATTTTCCAGATATCGACCAAAATGTGGACCAGGGTAACCCAGAACATCATCTGTTGGATACCGCTAATTTATTTATATATGTAATATCTGCCAAGATTTTAAGGGTTTTTTATTTCGCCCTGCAGAACTTTTTCATTTTCTTCTACTTAATATGGTAGGTGTTAAAACCATTTTATAAAGTTTTTTCTAAAGTTATATTTCGCGTCAATAAAACAATCCAATTACCTTACCATGTTTCATCCCTTTTTTCGTATTTGGTATAGAATTATGGCATTTTTTTCATTTTTCGTAATTTTCGATATCGAAAAAGTGGGCGTGGTCATAGTCGGATTTCGTTCATTTTTCATACCAAGATAAAGTGAGTTCAAGTAAGCACGTGAACTAAGTTCATTAAAGATATGTCGATTTTTGCTCAAGTTATCGTGTAAACGGCCATGCAGAGGGACAGACGAAAGACTGTGTATAAAAACTGGGCGTGGCATCAACCGATTTCGCCCATTTTTACAGAAAACAGTTAGCGTCGTAAAATCTATGCCCCCACCAAATTTCAAAAGGATTGGTTAATTGTTGTTCGACATATGGCGTTAAAAGTATCCTAGACAAATTAAATGAAAAAGGGCGGAGCCAAGCCCATTTTGAAATTTTATTTTATTTTTGTATTTTGTTGCACCATATCATTACTGGAGTTGAATGTTGACATAATTTACTTATATACTGTAAAGATATTAAATTTTTTGTTAAAATTTTACTTTAAAAAAATTTTTTTTTTAAAGTGGGCGTGGTCCTTCTCCGATTTTGCTAATTTTTATTAAGCGTACATATAGTAATAGGAGTAACGTTCCTGCCAAATTTCATCATGATATTTTCAACGACTGCCAAATTACAGCTTGCAAAAGTTTTAAATTATCTTCTTTTAAAAGTGGGCGGTGCCACGCCCATTGTCCAAAATTTTACTAATTTTCTATTCTCCGTCATAAGTTCAACCCATCTACCAAGTTTTGTCGCTTTATCTGTCTTTTTTAATGAATTATCGCACTTTTTCGGTTTTTCGAAATTTTCGATATCGAAAAGGTGGGCGTGGTTATAGTCCGATATCGTTCATTTTAAATAGCGATCTGAGATGAGTGCTCAGGAACCTACGTACCAAATTTCATCAAGATACCTCAATATTTACTCAAGTTATCGTGTTAACGGACGGACGGACGGACGGACGGACATGGCTCAATCAAATTTTTTTTCGATCCTGATTATTTTGATATATGGAAGTCTATATCTATCTCGATTCCTTTATATACGTACAACCAACCGTTATCCAATCAAACTTAATATACTCTGTGAGCTCTGCTCAACTGAGTATAAAAATAAAGTTAAAGTTAAAGTCAAGGTTAAAGTTAAAGTTAAGGTTAAAGTTATAGTTAAAAATAAAGTTAAAGTTAAAGTTAAAAATAAAGTTAAAGTTAAGGTTAAAGTTATAGTTAAAAATAAAGTTAAAGTTAAAGTTAAAAATAAAGTTAAAGTTAAAGTTAAAGTGAAAGTTAAAGTTAAAGTTAAAGTTAAGGTTAAAGTTAAGGTTAAAGTTAAAGTTGAAGTTAAAGTTAAAGTTAAAGTTAAAGTTAAAGTTAAAGTTAAAGTTAAAGTTAAAGTTAAAGTTAGACTTAAGGTTAAAGTTAAAGTTGAAGTTAAAGTTAAAGTTAAAGTTAGAGTTAAGGTTAAAGTTAAAGTTAAAGTTAAATTTAAAGTTAAAGTTAAAGTTTCAGTTAAAGTTAAAGTTAAGGTTAAAGTTAAAGTTAAAGTTAAAGTCAAAGTTAAAATGAAAGTTAAAGTTAAAGTTAAAGTCAAAGTTAAAGTTAAAGTTAAAGTTAGAGTTAAGGTTAAAGTTAAAGTTAAAGTTAAATTTAAAGTTAAAGTTACAGTTAAAGTTAAAGTTAATGTTAAAGTTAAAGTTAAAGTTAAAGTTAAAGTTAAAGTTAAAGTTACAGTTAAAGTTAAAGTTAATGTAAAATCAATTTATGGCATGGCGACGTGTCGCCCCGATATATGATGATATATATATATTGTCCGCCACCGTGGTGTGATGGTAGCGTGCTCCGCCTACCGCACCATATGCCCTGGGTTCGCACCCCGGGCAAAGCAAAATCAAAATTTTAGAAATAAGGTTTTTCAATTAGAAGAAAATTTTTCTAAGCGGAGTCGCCCCTCGGCAGTATCTGGCAAGCGCTCCGAGTGTATTTCTGCCATGAAAAGCTCTCAGTGAAAACTCGTCTGCCTCGCAGATGCCGTTCGGGGTCGGCATAAAACAAGTAGGTCCCGTCCGGCCAATTTGTAGGGAAAATGAAGAGGAGCACAACGCAAATTGGAAGAGAAGCTCGGCCTTAGATCTCTTCGGAGGTTATCGCGCCTTACATTTATATTTCATTTTATATCTATCTCGATTCCTTTATACCTGTACAATAGGCCGGGTCGATTTGTGGGGAGGCAAAAAAATCGCCCATTGCTCTGTGAAAATCATATTCTAGGGATCAAAATAATAAACTTTACCGAAGGAACCATACCTATAATACGAATTCTGATGTCCCCCCCTTTGGGTCGAACTTGCAAATTTTGAAAAATCCCACTTTGAAATGCCTATGTTTTTTCTTTTTGGAGTTTATTTTTCTCTTTAGAAATTTATTTAGTCAGAACATTTGTAAATGAAAAAATGAATTTAACTTAGTAATAGAAAAGAAATTAAAAAACATTATTAGAAATTAGCGTTTTTACAACCCCCTTTTAAAACCAATGATGCATTTGCATGTCGTAAACATAGTTTGTGGGTTTTTTATTCAACCGTTTTAAAAAATGAAGGTATTACTGTGACACAATTGCAGATCGTAAAATTGCTTGTGTTTTTTTTAAGCCACCACAAGACGCAGCAGGTAGAATTGAAATTGCTCCTACCCAAAAATTCGATCCAAAGGGGGGGGGGGCATCAGAATTCATTTTAGAGGTATGGTTCCTTCAGCAAAGTTTCTTAGTTTGATCCCTAGAATACGATGCGAGCAATGAGCGATTTTTAAATCGACCCGCCCTACTGTACAAGCAACCGTTATCCAATCAAAGTTAATATACTTTGTGTGCAAAGAACGCTAAATATAATGACGCCAGAAGAATGCAGAAATAGTTCCGAAACTGCTTCGAAATCATCTCGAAATTGGCAGAAGATGGTATTGAAGTAATCCTAAAAAATCCAGGGTCATATAAAAATAATCCCGAAATGTTATATATATCAAAATATTTTCCCGTAAATGGCGGGATATAATCCTTAAAGCAATCCCGAAATGCTCCCGACCTAAAGTAGAAAGCATATTACTTCTGAAATAGCTCCAAAAGCTCTTAAGGGACTTTCCCCTTCTTACTGATCGCAAAAACAGTTCCCAATAAATCCTGATATACCCCCGAAATTAACAAAATGATCCCGAAACAATCCCAGAATATTACGAAATCATCCCAAAGCAGCCTTGAAATTATCCTGAAATACTGAGTAGATAGTCTACAATTGGTATCAAAAACTATACGAACTCTAACCTCAATAGTGCAGAGACTACCCGGAAATAGTTCAGACATAATCCATAAGAGAGTTCTGAAATTATCCTAAAACACTCCCGAAATTGCCCCAAATTTGTCTTCCCAGTTGCAGACTTATCGTAAAAGGTATGCGTTCTACTGCATCATACCTACGTTAATTCAGTGGTTTTTCATCTATAGGAAAATTACCAAATTTATCTATATATTAATACGCTAACAAAATTTCCATACAATCAATTGACAGGTTGTTTCGCATACTTAGCATTTGTAAAATCATATAAAAGTTATATGAATCGATTCGTATTGATAAGCCGCAGTGCATAAGCCTATTTTTGTTAACAAATATTACTCTATTTGTTTATAATTAATAGAAAAAGTTTTTTGTAAATTCGAACAATTCATACAAATATCGTAATTCATTATCGTGCACAAGCGCGCCATCTTTGGGAACAATTATCTAAGTTTGCTAATGCGAATTTCAAAGACCTAAACCTTTATGCACAAGCGTGCCGTCTTTGGGAACAATTATCTAAGTGTTTAATGTGAATTTCAAATGTTATGTATCCCCGCTAAATTCGAAAGCACAAATGTTTCACCTGCATACAAATATGGTTTTCCATTGTTGCCGCTTACCTATAATAGCCTCTACCAAAATCCTAAAAAATTGTTCCAAAATAATTTAAAGCGTACCAAAAATCTTAAATAGAATTAATTTTTATAATTTATTTAATAATTTGGGAAAAATTTAAACAACGTGACATCAGGACGGACAAGGCGACAGCTGTTTCGATTATACCTTGTAAATCTCTTCAAAGCCTTTTCTCCCGGGTGTGGGAGTCGAACTCGCACCCCTACGATAGTTGAAATGGTTGTAAACGCATTCAGCTACGTCATGCCTGTTGTGAAGTCTTTCCCAATTAATTAATTTTTGACCGGCCCATTGTTTGTGGCAAATTTTACCTACACGTAAATATAAAAGTCTTTATTTAACAGATTCTTTGATTTTTATTTTAGTTTTTTTCAAAAAAACATGAAATCACAAATAATGAGTTAAGTTCTGTTGAAACTAACTAATTTATTTATAACAATTAATGGCAAATTTGCTCGAAAATGTTGCATTTGCAGATTTAATCCTCATTTGAGATAAAGTACGTCTTATACTGAACAAAAAAGAAAAAATTACAAAAATATAACATTACATTTTTTATATTGCCTTTTATGGTAATTACGAAACAAAAAAAAAAACTCCCAAAACCTTTTTTGATTTTAGGTCAGAGCGGCAACCGGTATCATAGCGGCCGTCTTGCATAGGCAGTATATTACCCACTATCTATATATTAATGCGCTAACAAAATTTCAATACAATCAATTGACAGGCTGTTTCGCATACGTAAAATCATATTAAAGTTATATGAATCGATTCGTATCGATCAGCCGCAGTGCATAGGCCTATTTTTGTTAACAAATATTGCTCTATTTGTTTATAATTAATAGAAAAAGTTTTTTGTAAATTCGAACAATTCATACAAATATCGTAATTCATTATCGTGCACAAGCGCGCCATCTTTGGGAACAATTACCTAAGTTTTCTAATGCGAATTTCAAAGACCTAAACCTTTATGCACAAGCGCGCCGTCTTTGGGGACAATTATCTAAGTGTTTAATGTGAATTTCAAATTTTATGTATCCCCGCTTAATTCGAAGGCACAAATGTTTCACCTACATACAAATATGGTTTCCCATTGTTGCCACTTACCTATAATAGCCTCTACCAAAATCCTAAAAAATTGTTCCAAAATAATTTATAGCTTACCAAAAATCTTAAATAGAATTAATTTTTGACCGGCCCATTTTTTGTGGCAAATTTTACCTACACGTAATTACATAAGTCTTTATTTAACAGATTCTATGTTTTTAATTTTAGTTGTTTTCATTTTAGATAAAGTACGTCTTATACTGAACAAAAAAGAAAAAATTACAAAAATATAACATTACATTTTTTATATTACCTTTTATGCTAATTACGAAACAAAAAAACGTCCCAAAAACTTTTTTGATTTTAGATCAGAGCAGCAAACGGTATCATAGCGGCCGTCTTTCATAGGCAGTATATTACCCACTATCTATATATTAATACGCTAACAAAATTTCCATACAATCAATTGACAGGCTGTTTCGCATACTTAGCATACGTAAAATCATATAAAAGTTATATGAATCGATTTGTATTGATCAGCCGCAGTGCATAGGCCTATTTTTGTTAACAAATATAGCTCTATTTGTTTATAATTAATAAAAAATTTTTTGTAAATTCGAACAATTCATACAAATATCGTAATTCATTATCGTGCACAAGCACGCCATCTTTGGGAACAATAATTTAAGTTTTCTAATGCGAATTTCAAAGACCTAAACTTTTATGCACAAGCGCGCCGTCTTTGGGAACAATTATCTAAGTGTTTAATGTGAATTTCAAATTTTATGTATCCCCGCTAAATTCGAAGGCACAAATGTTTCACCTGCATACAAATATGGTTTCCGATTGTTGCCTCTACCAAAATCCTAAAAAATTGTTCCAAAATAATTTATACCGTACCAAAAATCTTAATAGAATTAATTTTAGACCGGCCCATTTTTTTTGGCAAATTTTACCTACACGTAAATACATAAGTCTTTATTTAACAGATTCTTTGTTTTTTATTTTAGTTGTTTTCTGAAATCACAAATAATGAGTTAACTTTTGTTGAAACTAACTAATTTATTTATAACAATTAATGGCAAATTTGCGAAAATGTTGTTGCATTTGCAGATTTAATCCTCATTTTAGACAAAGTACGTCTTATACTGAACAAAAAAGAAAAAGTTACAAAAATATAACATTACATTTTTTATATTGCCTTTTATGCTAATTACGAAACAAAAAAACGTCCCAAAAACTTTTTTTGATTTTAGGTCAGAGCGGCAACCGGCATCATAGCGGCCGTCTTGCATAGGCAGTATATTACCCACTATATTTATTATTAGGCTAACTTTGTTGGATTATATATCCATTAAACGTATGCTTAGATCCCAAAACCCTAATTGGTTTATGTCGCTTAAAGTTATGAAATCAATTTTATTTTAGTAAATATGATTGCGTGAATAATTTCAATGTTTTTGTTTGTTTTTCCTTTCTTCCTAATTTATTCTGCTCTGTTATATCTTAGTATAATATTGTTCACAGACGATATTTTATGGTAGATATGGTCATATATATTCATGAAATGGAGTGTTTACAAATTTAATACAAAGAAGTAAGGAAGGTTAAGTTCGGGTGTAACCGAACATTACATACTCAGTTGAGAGCTATGGTGACAACATAAGGGAAAATAACCATGTAGGAAAATGAACCGAGGGAAACCCTGGAATGTGTTTGTATGACATGTGTATCAAATGAAAGGCATTAAAGAGTATTTTATGAGGGAGTGGGCCATAGTTCTATAGGTGGACGCCATTTAGGGATATCGCCATAAAGGTGGATCAGGGTTGACTCTAGAATTTGTTTGTTCGATATGGGTATCAAATGAAAGATGTTAATGAGTATTTTAAAAGGGAGTAATCCTTAGTTCCATTGGTGGACGCCGTTTCGAGATATATCCATAAAGGTGGACCAGGGGTGACCCTAGAATTTGTTTGTACAATATGGGTATCAAAAGAAAGGTGTTAATGAGTATTTTAAAAGGGAGTGACGCCGTTTCGAGATATCGCCATTAAGGTGGACCAGGGGTGACCCTAGAATTTGTTTGTACAATATGGGTATCAAAAGAAAGGTGTTAATGAGTATTTTAAAAGGGAGTGACGCCGTTTCGAGATATCGCCATTAAGGTGGACCAGGGGTGACCGTAGAATTTGTTTGTAGGATATGGGTATCAAGTTAAAGGTATTAATGAGGGTTTTAAAAGGGAGTGGTGGTAGTTGTATAGGTGTTCGCATTTTCGAGATATCGCCATAAAGGTGGACCAGGGGTGACCCTAGAATTTGTTTGTACGATATGGGTATCAAATTAAATGTATTAATGAGGGTTTTAAAATTGAGTGGTGGTTTTTGTATAGGTGGTCGCATTTTCGAGATCTCGCCATAAAGGTGGACCAGGGGTGACCCTAGAATTTGTTTGTACAATATGGGTATCAAAAGAAAGGTGTTAATGAGTATTTTAAAAGGGAGTGACGCCGTTTTGAGATATCGCCATTAAGGTGGACCAGGGGTGACTCTAGAATGTGTTTGTACGATATGGGTATCAAATTAAAGGTATTAATGAGGGTTTTAAAATTGAGTGGTGGTTTTTGTATAGGTGGTCGCATTTTCGAGATATCGCCATAAAGGTGGACCAGGGGTGACCCTAGAATTTGTTTGTACAATATGGGTATCAAACGAAAGGTGTTAATGAGTATTTTAAAAGGGAGTGGGCCTTAGCTCAATAGGTGGACGCCGTTTCGAAATATCGCCATAAAGGTGGACCAGGGGTGACTCTAGAATGTGTTTGTACGATATGGGTATCAAATTAAAGGTATTAATGAGGGTTTTAAAAGGGAGTGGTGGTTGTTGTATAGGTGGTCGCATTTTCGAGATATCGCCATAAAGGTGGACCAGGGGTGACCCTAGAATTTGTTTGTACGATATGAGTATCAAATTAAAGGTATTAATGAGGGTTTTAAAAGGGAGTGGTGGTTGTTGTATAGGTGGTCGCATTTTCGAGATATCGCCATAAAGGTGGACCAGGGGTGACTCTAGAATGTGTTTGTACGATATGGGTATCAAATTAAAGGTATTAATGAGGGTTTTAAAATTGAGTGGTGGTTTTTGTATAGGTGGTCGCATTTTCGAGATATCGCCATAAAGGTGGACCAGGGGTGACTCTAGAATGTGTTTGTACGATATGGCTATCAAATTAAAGGTATAAATGAGGGTTTTAAAAGCGAGTGGTGGTTGTTGTATAGGTGGACGCCGTTTCGAGATATCGCCATAAAGGTGGACCAGGGGTGACCCTAGAATTTGTTTGTACAATATGGGTATCAAAAGAAAGGTGTTAATGAGTATTTTAAAAGGGAGTAATCCTTATTTCCATAGGTGGACGCCGTTTCGAGATATCGCCATAAAGGTGGGCCAGGGGTGACTCTAGAATTCGTTTGTGCAATATGGGTATCAAACGAAAGGAGTTAATGAGTATTTTAAAAGGGAGTGGGCCTTAGTTCTATAGGTGGACACTTTTTCGAGGTATCGCAATAAAGATGGACCAGGGGTGACTCTAGACTTTAATAGTACGATATGGGTATCAAATGAAAGGTGTTAATGAGTATTTTTAAAAGGGCGTGGGCTTAGTTCTATAGGTGGACGCCTTTTCGAGATATCGCCATAAAGGTGGACCAGGGGTGACTTTAGAATATGTTTGTACGATATGGGCATCAAATGAAAGGTGTTAATGATTATTTTAAAAGGGCGTGGGGCTTAGTTCTATAGGTGGACGCCTTTTCGAGATATCGCCATAAAGGTGGACCAGGGGTGACCCTAGAATGAGTTTGTACGATATGGGTATCAAATTAAAGGTATTAGTGAGAGTTTTAAAAGGGACTGGTGGTAGTTGTATATGTGAAGGCGTTTTCCAGATATCGACCAAAATGTAGACCAGGGTGACCCAGAACATCATCTGTTGGATACCGCTAATTAATTATATATGTAATACCTGCCAAGATTTTAAGGGTTTTTTATTTCGCCCTGCAGAACTTTTTCATTTTCTTCTACTTAATATGGTAGGTGTCACAACCATTTTATAAAGTTTTTTCTAAAGTTATATTTCGCGTGAATAAAACAATCCAATTACCTTACCATGTTTCATCCCTTTTTTCGTATTTGGTATAGAATCATGGCATTTTTTTAATTTTTCGTAGTTTTCGATATCGAAAAAGTGGGCGTGGTCATAGTCGGATTTCGTTCGTTTTTCATACCAAGATAAAGTGAGTTCAAGTAAGCACGTGAACTAAGTTCATTAAAGATATGTCGATTTTTGCTCAAGTTATCGTGTTAACTGCCATGTGGAAGGACAGACGGACGACTGTGTATAAAAACTGGGCGTGGTATCAACCGATTTCTCCCATTTTAACAGAAAACAGTAAACGTCATAAAATCTATGCCCCTACCAAATTTCAAAAGGATTGGTTAATTTTTGTTCAACTTATGGCGTTAAAAGTAGCCTAGACAAATTAAATGAAAAAGGAGGGAGCCACGCCCATTTTGAAATTTTCTTTTATTTTTGTTTTTTGTGGCACCATATCATTACTGGAGTTGAATGTTGACATAATTTACTTATATACTGTAAAGATATTAAATTTTTTGTTAAAATTTTACTTTAAAAAAATTTTTTTTTTAAAAGTGGGCGTGGTCCTTTTCCGATTTTGCTAATTTTTATTAGGCGTACATATAGTAATAGGAGTAATGCTCCTGCCTAATTTCATCGTTATATCTTCAACGACTGCCACATTACAGCTTGTAAAAGTTTTAAATTACCTTCTTTTAAAAGTGGGCGGTGCCACGCCTATTGTCCAAAATTTTACTAATTTTCCATCCTGGGTCATAAGCTCAACTCAACTACCAAGTTTCGTCGCTTTATCTGTCTTTTGTAATGAATTATCGCACTTTTTCGGTTTTTCGAAATTTTCGATATCGAAAAAGTGGGCGTGGTTATAGTCCGATATCGTTCATTTTAAATAGCGATCTGAGATGAGTGCTCAGGAACCTACATACCGAATTTCATCAAGATACATCAAAATTTACTCAAGTTATCGTGTTAACGGACGGACGGACGGACGGACATGGTTCAATCAAATTTTTTTTCGATCCTGATTATTTTCTTATATGGAAGTCTATATCTATCTCGATTCCTTTATATATGTACAACCAACCGTTATCCAAGCAAACTTAATACACTCTGTGAGCTCTGCTCAACTGAGTATAATAAATTACGTACATAGATCTCAATGGGATCCCAGCATTAAATATCCGAATATTAGAATCTTCATATTTCCACAATGATCACATTAAAACCCGGAAAAAAGTATAAGTGCACTTATTGCGTTTTTATATGGAACTGTTTGTTCACTTCACTTAATTTTTCGCAATTTAAGTACTTTATTTTTTTTTTCTTTAATTAAACATTTTTTTAGAAAACTCTGCCTTCTTTCTCATTACATAATTATACTCAGTTGAGCAGAGCTCACAGAGTATATTAACTTTGATTGGATAACGGTTGGTTGTACAGGAATAAAGGAATCGAGATAGAAATAGGCTTCCATATATCAAAATCATCAGTATCGAAAAAAAATTTGATTGAGCCATGTCCGTCCGTCCGTCCGTCCGTCCGTACGTTAACACGATAACTTGAGTAAATTTTGAGGTATCTTGACGAAATTTCGTATGTAGGTTCCTGGGCACTCATCTCAGATCGCTATTTAAAATGAACGATATCGGACTATAACCACGCCCACTTTTTCGATATCGAAAATTTCGAAAAATCGAAAAAGTGCGATAATTCATTACCAAAGACGGATAAAGCGATGAAACTTGGTAGGTGGGTTGAACTTATGACGCAGAATAGAAAATAAGTAAAATTTTGGACAACGGGCGTGGCACCGCCCACTTTTAAAAGAAGGTAATTTAGAAGTTTTGCAAGCTGTAATTTGGCAGTCGTTGAAGATATAATGATGAAATTTGGCAGGAACGTTACTTGTATTACTATATGTATGCTTAATAAAAATTTGCAAAATCGGAGAACGACCACGCCCACTTAAAAAAAAATTTTTTTTAAAGTAAAATTTTTACAAAAAATTTAATATCTTTACAGTATATAAGTAAATTATGTCAACATTCAACTCCAGAAATGATATGGGGCAACAAAATACAAAAACAAAAGAAATTTTCAAAATCGGCGTGGCTCCGCCCTTTTTCAGTTGATTTGTCTATGATACATTTAATGCCATAAGTCGAACAAACATTTACCAATCCTTGTGAAATTTGGTAGGCTCTTAGATTCTATAACGATAACTGTTTTCTGTGAAAAAGGGCGAAATCGGTTGAAGCCACGCCCAGTTTTTATACACAGTAAATCGTCTGTCCTTCCGCTCGGCCCTTAACACGATAACTTGAGCAAAAATCGATATATCTTTACAAAACTCAGTTCACATAATTATCTGGACACACTTTGTATTGGTATAAAAAATGGCCGAAATCCGACTATGACGACGCCCACTTTTTCGATTTCGAAAATTAAGAAAAATTAAAAAATGCCATAATTCTATACCAAATACGAAAAAAGGGATGAAACATGGTAATTGCATTGGTTTTTTGACGCAAAATATAACTTTAGAAAAAAACTTTGTAAAATGGGTGTGACACCTACCATATTGAGTAGAAGAAAATGAAAAAGTTCTGCAGAGCGAAATCGAAAGCCTTTGGAATCATGGCAGGAATACTGTTCGTGGTATTACATATATAAATAAATTAGCGGTACCCGACAGATGATGTTCTGGGTCACCCTGGTCCACATTTTGGTTGAAATCTCGAAAACGCCTTCACATATACAACTACCACAACTCCCTTTTAAAATTCTTATTAATACCTTTAATTTGACACCCATATTGTACAAACACATTATAGAGTCACCCCTGGTCCACCTTTACGGCGATATCTCAAAAAGCCGTCCACCTATAGAACTAAGGCCCACTCCCTTTTAAAATAGTCATTAACACCTTTTATTTGATACCCATATCGTACAAACAAATTCTAGAGTCACCTCTGATCCACCTTTATATCGATATTTCGAAAAGGCGTCCACCCATAGAACTAAGGCCCACTCCCTTTTAAAATACTCATTAACACCTTTCGTTTGATACCCATATTGTATAAACGCATTCTAGAGTCACCCCTGGTCCACCTTAATGGCAATATCTCGAAAAGGCGTCCACCCATAGAACTAAGGCCCACTCCCTTTTAAAACACTCATTAGTACCTTTCGTTTGACACCTATATTGTACAAACGCATTCTAGAGTCACCCCTGGTCCACCTTTATAACGATATCCCGAAAAGGCGTCCACCTATAGAGCTAAGGTCCACTCTCTTTTAAAATACTCATTAACGCCTTCCATTTCATACCCATGTCGTACAAACAAATTCTAGAGTCACCCCTGGTCCACCTTTATATCGATATTTCGAAAAGGCGTCCACCCATAGAACTAAGGCCCACTCCCTTTTAAAATACTCATTTTCTCCTTTCGTTTGATACCCATATTGTACAAACAAATTCTAGAGTCACCCCTGGTCCACCTTTATATCGATATTTCGAAAAGGCGTCCACCCATAGAACTAAGGCCCACTCCCTTTTAAAATACTCAATAACTCCTTTCGTTTGATACCCATATTGCATAAACGCATTCTAGAGTCACCCCTGGTCCATCTTTATGGCGATATCTCGAAAAGCCGTCCGCCTATAGAACTAAGGTCCACTCCCTTTTAAAATACTCATTAACACCTTTCATTTGATACCCATTCATACAAACAAATTCTAGAGTCCCCCTGGTCCACCTTTATGGTGATATCTCGAAAAGGCGTCCACCTACAAAACTAAGGCCCACTCCCTTTCAAAATACTCATTAACACCTTTCATTTGATACCCATATCGTACAAACAAATTCTAGAGTCACCCCTGGTCCATCTTTATGGCGATATCTCGAAAAGCCGTCCGCCTATAGAACTAAGGTCCACTCCCTTTTAAAATACTCATTAACACCTTTCATTTGATACCCATTCATACAAACAAATTCTAGAGTCCCCCTGGTCCACCTTTATGGCGATATCTCGAAAAGGCGTTCACCTATAGAACTGAGGCCAACGCCCTTTTAAAAAACTCATTAACAACTTTCTTTTGATACCCATATCGTACAAACAAATTCTAGAGTCACCCCTGGTCCACCTTTATGGCGATATCTCGAAAAGGCGTCCACCTATAGAACTAAGGCCCACGCCCTTTTAAAATATTCATCAACACCTTTCATTTGATACCCATACCGTACAAACAACACATTCCAGGGTTACCCTAGGTTCATTTTCCTACATGGTGATTTTCCCTTATTTTGTCTCCATAGCTCTCAACTGAGTATGTAATGTTCGGTTACACCCGAACTTAGCCTTCCT
Source organism: Eurosta solidaginis (assembly GCF_040869045.1). Lineage (NCBI taxonomy): Eukaryota > Metazoa > Arthropoda > Insecta > Diptera > Tephritidae > Eurosta > Eurosta solidaginis. Next base: position 18,032,053 of record NC_090319.1, read on the forward strand.
TAGTTGTTTTTTTATATTTTTATTTTTTTTTTTATGATGGTATCCTCTATTTTACTCGAAATTTATGTTTTGTGTCACACTTACATATTAGATATGTATTTATACCAACTTAAACGGGTGGCGTGAAATAGGCTTAGCAAATTTCTTAATTTTTAACAAAAAGTTCGAGTTTTTTGAATTACGACACTATAGACGTAAATGGGCGATATGTGTATATGGGTGATATAGGCCTACTGGGGATCGGAGCTCCCAAAACTAACTTCGGTAGCGCGCCAACGGAGACCTTCCGGGTGGTGTGGAAAAACCTATTTACATAATTTTTATATTTTTGTTTAAGGAGGTCCATACCAAAACGTTATAATTACATGTGAAAAGTTTGTAGAAAATTTAAGAAGATACAATCAAAAAGTACAGTCTTAGATCAAATTCAAAATTTTAAAGAAAAAGTTAAGTAAGTTAGACCAGTTTGCTACATTTCCAACACTTGATGCATAGTCTGAGTTGAAAAAAATACACGTCGGTCGAATTTCGACAACAGGCGATACTAGTAAACTTTAAATTGCTCTATCTTAGCGAAAAAGAAGATATTTGAGCAACCCCAACGCCATTCGTAAGAGAAAGACTTCTTCTTTAAGTTGCTATGTGTGCTTTTAAAAAAAGCATATAACCTCAAAAATAGGCAAAATGGGTGTTTTTTGCACATTTAGGTTAGGATATCTCAAAATCCTAACATGATAGAGCAATTCTGCGTACAGATATGAATTCAGCGCATCGAAAACCTTTAGGAAAGTATGGTCTTGTTTATGGTCAAATTTCTTGTTGGCCTGTGTAATCGGTGAAATAGAATAAATATAATATATGAGTTTGGTTGAGGTCAGTAAAGAAAGTAACAACTTTATTTATCACACATTCGATGAATATAACTAAAGCTTTTTATTAAGTCGCAATCATCAACATTTCTTTGTAACAATACTGTCACGGATATTACCACCCCTAAGTTATCCCATCACTAAGGCGATGCTAAGGCCATGCCAAGCAGTATTTACCAGGCATGCTTAACCAACGAACCGATATCATTTCATTACGATAATTAACGTTAATAAACGAAACAAAGTCATTTCGTTTCGTTTATTAACGTTAAGAACGTCAAATTAACGAAATTATTTTGTTTCGTTTTCTGCCATATCAAAACGAAATCAAATCGTTTATGTTGATTATTAATTTCAAACTATGCTGGCAAAGCTGATTGATGGCGGAGTCATTAAAGGTGTAAGCATTAGCCAAGCTGATTGCAACTTTTCTCATGAATTTTGACAGTACGAACATTTCTCAGAGTATTTTTGACATTACCACCAACGAATTACACAAACAAATTACATGGAGTTTGTGTGCGTATGTCCGCTCGCTGTTACCACCGTACGGCTTCACCATGGCTATAGCATTGCCAGCACAACTCAAATATAAATTATCACGTGTTTGTTAACGTTTTTAACGTTAACGAAAGCTTTTCAATTCGGTTAAAAACGAGATAAAATTTATCTTGATAATTTCTTTATCGATAATATTTCGAAGTGTTTCAACAGAAACGGTGGAAATATTTTGATAAACGATTAGCTTAACGTTAAGGTGCATCCCTGGTATTTACGTTAATAATCAAATCAAGTATACACATATATAAGGCAGCCCAGAGAGATGTCACACACAGATGCATTTACTTATACGGCTATCTGCGCGCGAGAGACTGTAAACTACAAACATTCATATCAATAATTCAATCTTTATGTGTTTACATAAACGAATAAATAATTGCGTCTACACATATGTACGTATACGAGCAGCGGAGCGGCAATGCACAAACACATGCATATATCTTATCTCAGTGGTCACAAGAGAGGGCAATAATTTGTGCACGTAGTTGTGGCTGGCGATTTTGTAGCCGAAACAACTAGTAACTTCTGGAAATCGAAGAGCCTAGAAGTATGCAGCGTAAACTATAAAAGCGGTGCAGGCGAGTAAGAAGGAATTCAGTTTGATTTGAATTGTCAAGCAGTTACGAGTAAGACGATATCTAGCGAGCAATAGCACTATTATTTTGAAAGTCAGTTTCTTAAAGCTATCAGTTTGGTTATTAAGCTATTCGTTGCACAGTTTGAGTGTTATTGTGAAGTATTTTAATAAAGGCCATTTTTCCATTATTCAATATTGGAGTTATTTATTCGAGTTATTTATTCAACAGTTTAGCGATACGATCCTAGCAAAAGGGCAAATAAGAGGATTTGCAGGAAATTCGTTACAATTGGTGTCAGAAGAGGAATTGTTGAATAAATTCCAAAGGACAACAAGGACATGGCAAAGTTCGGTGAATTGAAGATCCAGCAACTAAAGAAGGAGTTGGAGACCCGTGGATTGAATACAAGCGGCGTTAAACTTGAACTTCAGGCACGGCTACGAGAGGCAATGGAAGCAGAAGGAATTGATGTGGAAGAGTATGTCTTTCACCTTGATGGGGAGGAGACAACAAAAATTGAAGAGAAAAACGAAACATCGCAGACGGTTACCAGCACAGATTTGAACATGATTTTGGCTGCAATATCTGCTCAAACATCGACAGTGGCTTCTCAACTGGAATCGCAAAAGACAGATATAACATCTCAACTGGCATCTCAACTAGAAGAACAGAAAACGTATATGTCATCTCAACTAGAAGAACAGAAAACGTATATGTCATCACAGATGGAATCCCAAGAGACACGAATAACATCGAAGATTGAAGCACAAGAAACGCGAATGTCAGAAATGTCGACACAGATTACATCCAAGATGGAAACGCAATTGGAAGAACAGAAGACATATATGGCATCCCAACTGGAATCGCATGAGACACGCATAACATCAAAGATGGAAGAGCAAGAGGAGCGCTTATCATTGCAGGTGGCACAAATGTCTTCACAGTTAGAAGCACAGGAAGCAAGGGTAACATCAAAGCTGGAAGCGCAGGATGCAAAAATCGCTCAATTTCAGGCAGAAGTCGATGATTTGAAGGGTCGTATGGAGCAGTTACAATTAAATCGTCCAGCAGTTTCAGCGAGTAATTCAAAGGTAAAAACACCATCCTTTGACGGTTCTGTTCCTTTCCAGGTCTTTAAGCTACAGTTTGAGAAGACCGCAGCAGTGAACAACTGGAATGTGGAAGATAAAGTTGCCGCACTCTTCGTAGCATTGAAAGGACCAGCTGCCGAAATCTTACAGACTATTCCAGAGTACGAACGGAACAGTTATGACGCATTGATGGCTGCTGTAGAACGGCGATACGGAAGCGAACACAGGAAACAGATATTTCAAATAGAATTGCAAAACCGCTACCAAAAAGCTAACGAGACCTTGCAGGAGTTTGCTTCTGACATTGAAAGATTGGCTCATCTTGCAAATGCGGATGCACCCGTGGAATACACGGAAAGAGTGAAGATTCAGAGCTTTATAAATGGCATACGAGATGTGGAAACGAAGCGAGCTACATACGCAAACCCAAAACTGACATTTGCTGAAACGGTATCACATGCATTGACTCAGGAAACGGCCTCACTATTAAGTAAACCAGCATATAAGGCTCATCGTGTAGAAGTAGAAAGGCCAGAATGGGTAGACACAATTTTGGAAGCACTGAAGGGATCACAACAGAAAAATGCCGGAGTTATTAAGTGTTTCAAGTGCGGCAACCCAGGTCATATTGCACGACATTGCAGCACCGGTCCCAATAGCTCCAACAATATGGGTGGCCGTAAACGCAGAGCTGAAGGAGATGAGCAAATCTCCAAGTCCACTCAATCGTTAAACTAAAGCGAGTCAGCCGCAAGGGGCGACAGCTGGCTCCCTCAATTGAATGCCCCATAATCTCTATCTCACAAATTGGAAGAAGGTCAAACAATCTTACTGTCGGAGGACATGTGGATGAAAAGGAACGTTTACTGACTGTAGATACGGGTGCATCTCATTCCATCATTCGAGCGGATTTAGTCAACAAGAAGATAACACCATTGCATGGAGCAAGACTGCGTACAGCCACTGGAGAAGACAGCACGGTTCTAGGAGAAGTATCATGTGAAGTCGCAATTGGGAACGTCACGGTAGTACACAATTTTATAGTGGCAGAGATTGTTGATGAAATCATAATTGGAGTGGACTTCTTAATCGACCAGGGCATCAAGATCGACATGCAGAGCAAGACGATGCGATATAAGAACATGGATGTACCACTTAATTTCGGCTACGAGAGAGGCTACAGCAGTAAACGAGTGCTGGTGGAAGAGAGTCTGCGAATACCACCAAAATCCGAAGCAGTCATCTGGGCAAAGGTTGATGGAGATTGTGGGACAAACAAATTGTGGGTTGTCGAAGCAGCAAACAAATCAGCACTGAACATACTTGTAGGAAAAACCCTGGCTATGACAAAACAAGATGGACGTGTTCCGGTAAGAGTACTCAATGAGTTCAATTCACCACTCAAACTGACTAAAGGAGCTATTTTGGGAAGATGCCAAGAGGCTGAAGTAGTTATTAACTGTGAACAGCTCCAGGAACACGTTTCAGCTAGTAATACTAGTCTTTCAAATGACATCACGGCATGGACGCAGGAGCTAGAGGAAGCATATCAGAGTAAGGCAAAACAACTGCTCCTAAAGTACGCGAACATATTTGACCAGGATGGTTCTAAACCAGGCCGCACCAACGTTGTGAAACATCAAATTGACACTGGAGATGCGAGGCCGATCCGTCAAGCTCCACGTAGTGTTCCACTGGCGAAGCGGCAAGTTGTGAGTCAAATTATACAAGAAATGAGCGACAGCGGCGTCATCGAACCATCAGCTAGTCCCTGGAGCTCACCGGTAGTACTTGTAAAGAAGAAGGATGGAAAAATGAGGTTTTGCGTGGACTACCGGAAGTTGAATGACGTTACGAAAAAGGATAGCTACCCATTGCCAAGAATTGACGACACTCTGGACTCGCTCTCTGGTACGAAATGGTTTTCCACACTGGACTTGAAAAGCGGCTACTGGCAAGTGGAGGTAAAGGAGGAAGACAAAGAGAAAACAGCCTTCAGCGTCGGAGATGGTCTTTGGCAATTTACAGTAATGCCCTTTGGACTATGTAATGCACCAGCTACTTTCGAGAGACTCATGGATCAGGTATTGAAAGGACTACATTGGAAAACATGCTTGGTGTACCTGGACGACATCATCGTATTGGGCAAGAATTTCGATGAACATCTTAAGAACTTGGAGGAAGTTTTCCAGAGAATAGCTGGCGCTGGTCTGAAGTTAAGTCCCAAAAAGTGTGCGCTGTTTAAAAAGGAAGTAAATTATTTGGGTCACAAGGTAACGACAGAGGGCATCTGCACTGCCAACGAAAAGATAGAGGCTGTAAAGGATTGGCCAAGACCACAGAACCTACATGAATTAAGAAGTTTCCTTGGGCTGTGCACATATTACCGCCGATTTGTACAAAATTTTTCCAGCGTAGCCCATAGCCTCCATGAGCTTACAAGAAAAAATAAAGCTTTTGAATGGAAGAAGGAGCAAGAAGTGGCTTTCCAAACATTGAAGGAGCGTTTGTGCACTGCCCCAATGTTAGCATATCCGATTCCAGGAGCAACATTTATTCTAGATACAGATGCGAGTGGATATGCTATAGGAGGCGTTTTATCACAACTGGTCGATGGACAGGAGAAGGTAGTTGCATATTACAGCCGTTCGATTGGAAAACCAGAGAGGAACTACTGCGTTACGCGGAGAGAGCTGTTGGCATTGGTAGAGTGCGTTAAACATTTTCACAAATACCTCTACGGCCAGCGATTCCGTGCCAGGACAGATCACGCAGCTTTAAAATGGCTACTGCAGTTCCGTAATCCGGAAGGACAATTGGCACGGTGGATCGAGCGACTACAAAGCTATGACTTTTCCATGGAGCATCGAAAAGGTAGTACCCATGGAAATGCCGATGCAATGTCACGAAGACCATGTAGTTTGGAATGCAAGCACTGTTCAAAAGCCGAGGCTAAAGAAGACATTATAGATGTCCGGCTAATGACTATAACATGTACAGATGAATGGGACAAGGAACAGCTAAGAAAGTGCCAGCTAGAAGATGCAGATCTGTCACGTGTTATGCAAGGGCTCGAACGAAATGAAAGACCAAACAGAGAAGAGATGTCAGCAGAGAGTCCAATTGCGAAGTCATATTGGGCACAGTGGAACAGTTTAGAATTGATATCCGGTTGCCTTCATCGAGTATGGGAGAGTGAGGATGGTAAATACAAGAATAAACTGATAGTTGTTCCCAGAAAGAGGATTCCTGATGTGCTCAGCGAGCTGCATAATGGTCCAAGCGGAGGTCATCTTGGAATCACGAAGACGCTCGAGAAGATTAAGCAGAGATTCTATTGGGTTGGTTGCCGTCAGTCGGTCACTGACTGGATTGCGAACTGCGAGGTTTGCAGCAGAGCGAAAGGGCCCAGAACACGAAGTCATGGCCAGATGAAGCAATATAACTCAGGTGCGCCATTTGAAAGGATCGCTATGGATGTCGCCGGTCCATTTCCTACTAGCAACGGCGGAAACAAATATGTACTGGTAGTTATGGATTATTTCAGCAAATGGCCAGAGGTATACCCAATCCCAAATCAAGAAGCGGAAACGGTAGCAGAAGTGTTTATAAACAATTGGGTTGCAAGGTATGGAGTACCAATGGAGTTACATTCTGACCAAGGCAGGAATTTCGAATCAGCTGTATTCCAGGAAATGTGTAAGTCATTGGGCATTCGAAAAACACGGACAACTGCATTGCATCCTCAATCCGATGGTATGGTAGAACGATTCAATAGAACATTGGAGGAGCACTTAAGGAAAGTAGTGGACAAGTACCATAAAGAATGGTATACCCGCATACCATTATTCTTGATGGCTTACCGATCAGCAGTGCATGAGACAACGGGACAAACCCCTGCAAAAGTAATTTTTGGCAATGACCTTAGATTGCCAGCTGATTTGAAGTTTGGGATAGATGCCAATGCGGAGAGAAATGTCAGGAAATCCACTAGTGATTTGGAAGAAGAGCTAAGAGAAATACATGATCTGATAAGGCAACGAACAAAGATTATGAGTGACAAGATGAAAGCCAGATATGATAAAGCAATTAATTCAGAAGGTTTTCAGGAAGGAGATTTGGTGCTGTTATACAACCCACAACGTAAAAAAGGTTTGTCCCCGAAATTGCAGTGTAATTGGGAAGGCCCATACAAAGTTGTAAAACGGATCAACGATGTAGTGTACCGCATACAAACCATCGGTAAACCACGAACCAAAATGAAAGTGGTCCATTTGGAAAGGCTGGCAACGTTTAGATCGAGAGATTTGTCTGATCGGGACGATCAGACTTAGGTGGAGGGCAGTGTCACGGATATTACCACCCCTAAGTTATCCCATCACTAAGGCGATGCTAAGGCCATGCCAAGCAGTATTTACGTTAATAATCAAATCAAGTATACACATATATAAGGCAGCCCAGAGAGATGTCACACACAGATGCATTTACTTATACGGCTATGTGCGCGCGAGAGACTGTAAACTACAAACATTCACATCAATAATTCAATCTTTATGTGTTTACATAAACGAATAAATAATTACGTCTACACATATGTACGTATACGAGCAGCGGAGCGGCAATGCACAAACACATGCATATATCTTATCTCAGTGGTCACAAGAGAGGGCAATAATTTGTGCACGTAGTTGTGGCTGGCGATTTTGTAGCCGAAACAACTAGTAACTTCTGGAAATCGAAGAGCCTAGAAGTATGCAGCGTAAACTATAAAAGCGGTGCAGGCGAGTAAGAAGGAATTCAGTTTGATTTGAATTGTCAAGCAGTTACGAGTAAGACGATATCTAGCGAGCAATAGCACTATTATTTTGAAAGTCAGTTTCTTTAAGCTATCAGTTTGGTTATTAAGCTATTCGTTGCACAGTTTGAGTGTTATTGTGAAGTATTTTAATAAAATCCATTTTTCCATTATTCAATATTGGAGTTATTTATTCAACAGTTTAGCGATACGATCCTAGCAAAAGGGCAAATAAGAGGATTTGCAGGAAATTCGTTACAATACCATAAAAACATCGCCATTTCGACTGCAGAGTGGAATTTCAAACTATCTCGGGCACCATTTCGAAAACGCGCTACCTCCGCATAGATTTAAAATGTTTTGACGTGAGCTGGGGTATTTATACAAAGAATTCTGTAATGGGGCTTTCAGCCGAGATAGGGCGATGTAGCACTCAGTAGTCATATATGTAATACTCCGATATTGGTATAAAAATTATCTGCGCTATGACTTTCACGAATGATTCACGAAGTATTTTGATTGTAGCAGTTTAACTTTCACAATAACAAATAATAATTTAGGTACATCTCCTCATGGAAAAGAAAAACGAAAACATTCATTTATTTATTTATTTATTAACATATAAATGTTTATCCTGACACAACAATTTAAAACAAAATTATCTTAAAGTGTTAGTCACGTGTTATACAATTTAACTTCTTAGGTGTAATTAATTAAACAGAAAGAAAGGATGAAAGTTGTAGTAGAAGTAGAGAGAAGGAATGTGAAATATACCAATAATTAAAATTAACATATTAGAGAAAAAAAAAATATGTATATACAGATTGAACATTTTAATAGAAATATGTCAGCACTCTGATGTTTGCGAGTGTACCCTCTCTGTACTATTAATTTAGAAGCATTGCGTACTTTTATGACAGTATTTCATTTATAAAAACACTTATGGACATCCAGTAATTCGCTTTATAAATGAATGCGGGGCACTGTCAGCAGATAAATCTGTATATGTCATAAATAAAGATTTGGCACCAGATCCTCCCACAGCACAAAGAGCTCCGTCCACAACGCCAGGTGCTCCCATTTTTGCACCATATTTGTAAAATTTTTTTGGTAGAGCAGTTTGCGAAATCTCTATTGTTATAGTTCTTAGCGAAAACCCATTGACATCGTATCTAAGTTCCTCCTTTGATAGTATTGATTCGGAAATAAGACAGAAATCATCCCTAAATTCACGCCATAGATTAATTTCGATAGGCATGCCCGGTTCTAATACCTTTTTGCAAAGTTCTATTGTTCTTACTGAATCTCGGGTAAAGGCAGGGTTCACTCTAATTATACTTAAATCAAATGCAGCAATAAATGTTTCAGGAAATATTGTGCGAGTTTGCCGTTTTTTTTTGGACCAGCTTTAACTTTGAGGTTTTGCAGATCTGCTCTGTTCAGGCAATCTCCAGCTGTAACTACGTGTTCCATTGTAACCAATGAGCCAACACAAACGAATTTATTGCCGTGATATATTGCCACCACATATGATTGATCCTCTGAATTGCTAGATTCGCCAATTTTCGTACGGAATTCCGCATCCGTGTAGGTGAAACAGTAGTTAAGTGAGACCAACAGGATCGTAAAATTATTTCGCAAATTCATGTCAGATTATGACTTGTTCACGCGCTTGTCAAATACTAAGTAAATCAAGATATGTTTTGTGAGCGCTTTTTATACATTAGTGGATTGTGTGCATAAAAAATAAGTAGAAATTTCTAGATTTCAGGAAATGAGCACAAAAAAATTATTTGGCTGATTTCAAAAGGAAATGTTCATGCCCTTTGTTTATATATTTACACAGTTTAAATGTGCTGCACTGAAAGAAAAAGACTGGTGAAATCAACCGAAATACGGGTAAATTCAATCGAAATTTCTGTCAATTTTTATCCATCGCAATAAGATGTTGAACCAACTGCGCACAAATCGTTGATTCGCTTAGAAAAATATTCTTCTAATTGAAAATCCTTATTTATAATATTTGATGTTGCTTTTCCCGGGGTGTGAACCCAGGTTCTTCGGTGTGCTAGGCGGAGCACGCTACCATCACACCACGGCGTAAATATGTGAATACATAAATACGCATGCTTACTACATATACATACATATGAATATAGAAATGAAAATAGTAGTCACAAAACTTATTCTCAATTCTTTCAGTTGCAGCTCAGCTCATTCTCAATTTCTTTTCTCGCATGTAGTTGCCACACTTGATTGTTTCGAACAAAACTTGTAGTATAAATTTTTGACGTAACATTTTAAAAAGAGAACTTGTAAGTTACAGAAAAGTAATGAATCAAATCGCAGGAAGGTAATTCACCACTGGAGTAACTTTACATGTAATTCGGCATGTTTAATGTTCTTAACACTTTAAGTTGAAACGATTCCAAAACAATTCAAACTTTTATTTTGTCGGCAACATCAACATTAAAAAAGCATGTTTCTTTATTATCTTAATAGATTCGTTCGCGTGAGTGAAAATTCATAAAAACTTGAACAAAATGTTACTAACTTTGGAAAAATCCTGTTCGTTCAGGCAAAACTTGTTCAACAAGAGGGCGCTATTTTGCATTTCGCTAGGGGTCCCGGTATCTCATAATTTTTTGCACAGTAAATTCAGAAAAGGGTTTTTTCGTTTTATATTGATAACTGAAAAACTAGTTTTTTATTGTTTTCCCATTTTGTGTGTTTTTCGTTTTGATGGTTTTCTTATTTTGGTGTTTTTTTTAACAAGTGGCACCATCCTCATAAGTACAAAGTAGAGAGCAAAGTGAGCGTAAAATTCTATTTGAAATTTGCTCATGTATTGACAGTTGATCGTCGTTGAAATGACCTGTAAGATCAGTTGTGTTAACAGAAAAATCAGCTAGATTGACCAGGAATCTGTCAATTTTACAGAATTTTGTTAACTTAAGGGCGACAATTCCTCTTCTGTTGAAATGACTAAACTAATTTGTTCGTTTGACAAAGAACTCGGTCGAATTAACCATAAATCGATCAATTTCACCGAATATCCGTTAAGTCAAGAACAATAGAACCGATTTGTTGATTTTACTAGCACCATTTTTTAAGTGCATTGAATTGAGAAAGGCTATGTGATATAATGTTTGTATTTTTAATGAATAAACACGGAAAAGTACTAAAGGCACACTAATTAGTTTTATCTGTTTGTATTTTTAATGAATAAACACTGAAAAGAACAAAGGGTACACTAATTAGTTTTATCTGTTTCCAAACTGCTAATTTGTCTATTTTATACCTACACAAAACCAGGGTTGGAAGCAGGCACCAAGTTTTGAGCAGCACCATTGCTCGAAGTTCAGTGGGCTGACATCATCAAGATCCGGTTTTAATGAGACGTTAACTGGTTGTGGATTTAAACGTCTGTTTATTCTTCCCATATTCGTAAAATGTAGTGACTTCTATAGCAATTTAACGCAGAGGGCTAAAGAGAGAAATAATTAGCCAAGTTTTTTACATTAAATCCCTTAATAAACCCAATGTTCCATACAAAATACAAAATCTCAATTATCTCTCAAATGACCATGAAGGCGTCCCAAAAGTCATCCAGAAATGATACCGACAGGATCCCCAATTAATCCCGGAATAGTCTCGAAAAAGTTCCGAAATAACTCCGACGGGATCCCGTCTCAATTATCTCTCATTTTTGCTTTATTGAGAGCCTAATGGAGTCAAAAATCTAGACGGTTTAGTGGCTTTATTTATACATTAGTGGATTGTGTGAATAAAAAATAAGTAGAAACTTCTAGATTTCAGGGAATGAGCACAAAGAAAATATTTGGCTGTTTGCAAAAGAAAATTTCCATGTCATTTTGTTTATAAATTTGCACAGTTTAATTGTGCTATTGATTTGAGAAAGCCTATGTGATATTGTGTTTGTATTTTTAATGAATAAAAACAGAAAATTACAAAAGGTACACTAATTAGTTGTATGCCTGAAAGGTCTTGCACAAGAGATCTGCACAAAAGTCGCAGTGCTTCCAATCCTATTAATAATAATAATAATTCCGGAATAGTCCCAAAATTACCCTGTTGCGATCACGCGGGATCGCGAAAATGATCAAAAAATGATGCCGGAAGGGTCCTAAAATAATCCCGAAATAGTCCCGAAAATGTCCCGAATTTACCCTAACGGGATCCCGAAAACCATCCCAAAATTATCCCGGAAGGATCCTCAAATGATCCCGAAATAGTCCCTAAATTACCCTGGCTGCATCCCGAAAGTCATTCAGAAATGATACCGGCAGGATCCCCAAATGATCCCGGAATAGTCCCGAAATAACTCCGACGGGATCCCGTCTCAATTATCTCTCATTATTGCTTTATTGAGTGCCTAAGGGGTCAAGAATCTAGAGGGTTTTGTGGGCTTTATTTATACATTAGTGGATTGTGTGAATAAAAAAATAAGTAGAAACTTCTAGATTTCAGGAAATTAGCACAAAGGAAATACTTGGCTGTTTGCAAAAGAAAATTTCCATATCATTTTGTTTATATATTTGCACAGTTTAATTGTGCTATTGAACTGAGAGAGGCTATGTGATATTTTGTTTGTATTTTTATTGAATAAACACAGAAAAGTACAAAAGGTACACTAATTAGTTTTACCTCTTTCCAAACTGCTAAATTGTCTATTTTATACCGCCACAAAACCAGAGTTGGGAGCAGTGCACCAAGTTTTGAACAGCACCATTGCTCGTAGTTAAGTGGGCTGACATCATCAGGATCCTGTGTTAATGAGACGTTAATTGGTTGTGGACCTAAACGTCTGTTCATCCTTCCCGTATTCGTAAAATGTAGTGATTTCTATAGCAATCATTCGGAAATTATCCCAGAAGGGTTCCGTAAAAGTCCCAAAATGACCCTGACATAGTCCAAAAAAAATCCCGACAATACCCTGACGGGATGCCGGACGGATCCCTGAAATTACTCAGAAATTATCCAGGAGGAGGCCCAAAGTGATAAAGAAAAAGTCCCGATAAGACCCCGAGGGGTTTACAAAACCATACAGAATCGATCAAGAAATTACCCCAACGGGATCCCATCCAGAAATTATCCCGGAAGGATCCCCAAGATAACTAGTTTTATCTGTTTCCAAACTGCTTATTAATATAAAGCACTACGTGATAAACTTTGTTGACGCGATTTATACCTAATTGGGTCTTGTGAATAAAAAATAAACAAAAACTTTTTGTTATAGATTTCAGTAATAGTACAAAAAAACATATTTTTTTTATTAGTTGAACAAACGTACTTATGCATATTTCTGCGAAATGAAATGAGCTCAGCTTTAACAAAACACTTGCTTTAGTTTTTCAAAAGAAAATTTCTTAGTAATGAGTTGTTTATATATATGTTAATTGAGTTGAATTGTTATTAATTTGATATGTGTACAATAGCTTTTGCCGCTAAATACAAATATGTTTTCAGTTAGTACGCATTATTACTTCCTTGTAATTTATCTTTAACATTGATACATATTGTATATAGCAATTGAACTACTTGTATACATACATATGTTTGCATGTATGTAATATATTACAGTTCGCTTATGGAAATTTTACTTACTTACTTACTTACCTACTTAATTGGCGCTTAACCGTCTAAACGGTTATGGCCGTCCAACAAGGCGCGCCAGTCGCTTCTTCGCTCCGCCAACCGGACTATGTTGATGTCCGCGTATAGCTCGTACAGCTCATCATTAAATCTTCTTCGGTACTCGCCATCGCCAACGCGTAGAGGTCCATAAATCTTTCGAAGAACTTTTCTCTCGAACACTCCCAAAGCCGCTTTATCTGCTGTTGTCATGGTCCATGATTCTGCCCCATATAACAGGACGGGTACGATAAATGACTTGTAGAGTATGATTTTCGTTCGCCGAGAGAGGACTTTACTTTTCAATTGCCTACCTAGTCCAAAGTAGCATTTATTGGCAAGATTGATTCTTCGCTGGATTTCAGTGCTGATGTTGTTGCTATTGTTGATGCTGGTTCCCAAATAAACGAATTCTTTTACTATTTCAAAATTATGGCTGCCAACAGTAGCGTGGTTGCCAAGGCGCGTATGCGCTGACTCTTTGCTCGATGACAGCAGGTACTTCGTTTTGTCCTCGTTCACCATCAAACCCATCTTTACCGCTTCTTTTTCCAGTTTGGAGTAAGCAGAACTAACAGCGCGGGTGTTTATGCCGATGATATCAATGTCATCAGCATATGCCAGTAATTGCACGCTTTTATAGTATATTGTTCCAGTGCGGTTAAGTTCTGCAGCTAGTATAATTTTCTCCAACATCAAATTAAAGAAATCGTACGATAGGGGGTCACCCTGTCTGAAACCTCGTTTAGTTTCGAACGGCTCGGATAGGTCCTTCCCAATTCTAACTGAGCTGATGGTGTTGCTCAACGTCCTTTTGCACAGCCGTATAAGTTTTGCGGGGAAACCAAATTCAGGCATAGCGGCATTTAGGCAGCTCCTTTTCATGCTGTCGAAGGCGGCTTTAAAGTCGACGAAGAGGTGATGTGTGTCGATTCTCCTTTCACGGGTTTTTTCCAAGATTTGGCGCATTGTGAAAATCTGGTCGATGAGATTTGCCAGGTCTGAAGCCGCACTGATAAGGTCCAATCAGCCGGTTCACGGTGGGCTTCAATCTTTCGCACAATACACTTGAAAGGACCATATATGCGATATTAAGAAGGGTGATTTCCCGATAGTTGGTGCATTTTGCAGTATCCCCCTTCTTGTGGACTGGGCAAAGAACATTTAGATTCAAATCGTCGGGCATGCACTCGTCCGCCCATATTTTGCTAAGAAGCTGTTGCATGCGCCTTATCAACTCCTCCCCGCCGTACTTGAATAACTCCGCAGGCAATCCATCAGCGCCCACGGCCTTGTTGTTTTTCAATCTGGTTATTGCTATTCTAACTTCGTCATAATCGGGCGGGGGGACATATATTCCATCATCATCGATTGCGGGATCGGGTTCGTCATCTCTGCACGGTGAGTCGCTGCTTCCATTTAGGAGAGCAGAGAAGTGTTCCCTCCATAATCTAAGCACTCTCTGGACATCAGATACAAGGTCGCCATTTTCGTCTGTACAGGAGTTTGCCCCGGTCTTAAAACATTCCGTCTGTCGCCGTATTTTTTGGTAAAATTTTCGGGTGTTATTCCTGGTGGCTAGCAGCTCAAGCTCCTCCTTTTCTTCCTGAAAAGGCGTCTCGCTTCCCTTTTCAACTCACGATAGCGTTCACACACTCCTCTTGTTGTGCTCGCTTTTAACGTATCCCAGTAGACAGCGTCTTTTCTTTCAGTTGCAACGCGGCATTATTCATCGTACCTGTTTTTCCACTGCTCCTGCATTCCTTTAGGATGAGTTGTGCTCTCAGAGAGCAGGTGTGAGAGTCGAGTTGCGAAATCATTGGCAGTCTGTTGTGATTGAAGCTTTTCGACGTCTAGCTTTCCTTGTGTTTTTTGTTCCTTGGTTTTAGCCGCGCTGAGGCGGGTGCGTATTTTAGCTGCAACGAGATAATGGTCCGAGTCGATGTTAGGTCCTCGGATCGTGTGCACATCTAAAACACTGGAGGCATTCCGTCCGTCTTTCACAACGTGATCGATCTGATTGCGAGTATTTCGTTCAGGAAACAGCCATGTAGCTTGATGTATCTTTTTATGCAAGAAACTCGTGCTGGATATGACCATGTTTTGAGCACCGGCAAAGTCAATCAGCCTCAGTCCGTTAGGAGAAGTTTCATTGTGCAGGCTGAACTTTCCGACTATAGGACCAAAAACATCTTCTTTGCCCACCCTGGCGTTAAAGTCGCCAAGCACGACTTTTATATCATGACGGGGGCAGCGCTCGTATGTGCGTTCTAATTGTTCATAAAAAGTCTCTTTCACCTCATCGTCTTTCTCCTCTGTCGGCGCATGGGCGCAGATGAATGATATATTAAAAAATTTTGCTATTATTCGGATAGCGGCGAGACGCTCGTCCACAGGCTTGAACGCCAGAACTTGGCGACGCAGTCTCTCTCCCACCACGAATCCGACGCCAGAACTGCGCTTATTCGTATGTCCACTCCAGTAGATGTCACAATTTTTGATCTTCTTTCTTCCTTGCTTCGTCCAACGCATTTCTTTGATGGCGGTGATGTCAGATTTTGCTTTGACGAGGACACCAACCAGCCGGGCATCTGCACCAATCCCATTCAGGGAGCGGACGTTCCAGGTGCATGCCCTCAATTCATTGTCCTTCAAACGTTTGCCATGGTCGTCATTAATAGAGAGTGTATTTATCCGAAGCTTGTTTGTATATTTCATTGGAGTATTGTTTTACGTTGCGGGTGCCAAGCCCAGCGCACAACCCGCTCAGCGGGTTATTATATTTCTCAAGCCACTGACATTTCATTAAATAAATACTCCATTTCTCACGCATCGGTTTTCATTAGCAAATCCGATGCAATGCTTATATTGTAAATATTAAATTAAGTAATAAATAAGAGCAATTGAGGAAAATAAGGGCAGCTTAGTTTCTGAGTTTGGTGTCAATGTTACATTCTGTAACTAACCATACAAATTTTTTATTATTTTTTAAAAACACCTCATAAAGTAGGAGGTCGATAATTGGCGCCCAGCGTGTGGGGCACGCGTTATAAAAATAAGTATCGTCACGGGACGAGAAAGAACAAAAAAACACAAAAGTAAAACCAAACATTTTTAAAATAAGTCGTCGGTCCAATGCCAAAGCCACGAATGTGCATATTTGATGTGTTGAGGAAAACGCGTAAGACATTGTTAAAAATAGAGATTTAATTTTGTTTTTTTCAACCACTATTGGAAGGTTTACTTTTGTAAACCACTAAGTAATGTTAATTGAAAAATTTCATTTTTAATTTTTTATTTTTTCTTTTTTTCAAAAAAATGCACATTTGTTTTGGCTTTGCAAAATTTGACATATATAATATTTCGTTTAAACAAAAATGGCACATTCGTCTCTTTGGCACTGTACCGACGAAGCATCGTCACGGGACGAGAAAGAACAAAAAACACAAAAAAAAACAACAACAACAAAAACTGCTTTTCAAAACTTTAGCTAACTGCCATTGTGAATTCATACAAGTGGTTAAAAAACAACGTTCTCAATAGTAAACAGCCTCAATCACCTGTTGAATCGCTGTTCGACTACTTAAATCATTTAATGTGAAGTTGCGTGAGAAAGAAAAAAATCGAAAACACATACATTATTTAGAGAATGTAGTTAGAGAGAGCAAAAAACAAAGAAAAAATGCAAGTGAGCAGCTGACAGCAAAATAAGTTTATGGAGAAATAAATTTAATAAAGTGTGTAAAACCAAAAAGAAATTTAAACACCTAATTCTTAAACTACTCGTATCACAACAAAAACAAAAGCAAACATACAACCATAACGTTAAATAAGAAGAAGTAAATGAGAGGAGAAGAGCAGGTCACAAAAAAGCAGAGGAAACAAGTAAGGAAGGCTAAGTTCGTGTGTAACCGAACATTACATACTCAGTTGAGAGCTGTGGAAACAAAGTAAGGGAAAATTACCAAGTTGTAAAAAGAACCTAGGGTAACCCTGGAATGTGTTTGTATGACATGTGTATCAAATGGAAGATATTAAAGAGTATTTTAAGACGAAGTGGGCCATAGTTCTATAGATGGACGCCATTTAGGGATATCGCCATAAAGGTGGACCAGGCCTGACTCTAGAATTTGTACGATATGGGTATCAAATGAAATGTGTTAATGATAATTTTAAAAGGGAGTGGGCCTAAGTTCTATAGGTGGACGCCTTTTCGAGATATCGCCATAAAGATGGGCCAGGGGTGACTCTAGAATTTATTTTGTACGATATGGGTATCAAATGAAAGGTGCTAATGAGTATTTTAAAAGGTGAACGCCTTTTCAAGATATCGCCATAAAGGTGGACCAGGGGTGACTCTAGAATTTATTTCAAATGGAAGGTATTAAAGAGTATTTTAAGAGGAAGTGGGCCATAGTTATATAGATGGACGCCATTTAGGGATATCGCCATAAAGGTGGACCAGGCCTGACTCTTGAATTTGTTTGTACGATATGAGTATCAAATGAAAGGTGCTAATGAGTATTTTAAAAGGGAGTGGGCCTTAGTTCTATAGGTGGACGCCTTTTCGGAATATCGTTATAAAAGTGGACCAGGGTTGACTCTAGAATGCGTTTGTACAATATGGGTATCAAACGAAAGGTGATAATAAGTGTTTTAAAAGGGAGTGGGCCTTAGTTCTATGGGTGGACGCCTTTTCGGGATATCGCTACAAACGTGGACCAGGGGTGACTCTAGAATCCGTTTGTACAATATGGGTATCAAATGAAAGGTGTTAATGAGTATTTTAAAAGGGAGTGGCCCTTAGTTGTATATGTGAAGGCGTTTTCGAGATATCGACCGAAATGTTGACCAGGTTGACCCAGAAAATCATCTGTCGGGTACGCTAATTTATTTATATATGTAATACCACGAACAGTATTCCTTCCAAGATTCCAAGGACTTTTGATTTCGCCCTGCAAACCTTTTTCATTTTCTTCTCCTTAATATGGTAGGTGTCACACCCATTTTACAAAGTTTTTTTCTAAAGTTATATTTTGCGTCAATAAACCAATTCAATTACCATGTTTCATCCCTTTTTTCGTGTTTGGTATATAATTATAGCATTTTTTTTCATTTTTCGTAATTTTCAATATCGAAAAAGTGGGCGTGGTCATAGTCGGATTTCGGCCATTTTTTACACCAATACAAAGTGAGTTCAGATAAGTACGCGAACTGAGTT
The DNA here is from genome assembly GCF_040869045.1 of Eurosta solidaginis. Classification (NCBI taxonomy): domain Eukaryota; kingdom Metazoa; phylum Arthropoda; class Insecta; order Diptera; family Tephritidae; genus Eurosta; species Eurosta solidaginis. The sequence continues at coordinate 18,050,823 of NC_090319.1, forward strand.
TAGTAAAGATATATCGATTTTTGCTCAAGTTATCGTGTTATCGGCCGAGCGGAAGGACAGATGGTCGACTGTGTATAAAAACTGGGCGTGGCTTCAACCGATTTCGCCCTATTTCACAGAAAACAGTTATCGTCCTAGAATCTAAGCCTCTACCAAATTTCACAAGGATTGGTAAATTTTTGTTCGACTTATGGCATTAAAAGTATCCTAGACAAATTAAATGAAAAAGGGCGGAGCCATGATATTTTCTTTTATTTTTGTATTTTGTTGCAACATATCATTACTGGAGTTGAATGTTGACATAATTTACTTATATACTGTAAAGATATTAACTTTTCTTTTAAAATTTGAATTTAAAAAAATTTTTTTTTAAAAAGTGGGCGTGGTCGTTCTCCGATTTTACTAATTTTTATTAAGCAGACATATAGTAGTTAGGTTAACGTTCCTGCCAAATTTCATCTTAATATCTTCAACGACTGCCAAATTACAGCTTGCAAAACTTCTAAATTACCTTCTTTTAAAAGTGGGCGGTGCCACGCCCATTGTCCAAAATTTTACTAGTTTTCTATTCTGCGTCATAAGTTCAACTCACCTACCAAGTAGCATCGCTTAATCCGTATTTGGTAATGAATTATCGCACTTTTTCGATTTTTCGAAATTTTCGATATCGAAAAAGTGGGCGTGGTTACTGTCCGATATCGTTCATTTTAAATAGCGATCTGAGATGAGTGCCCAGGAATCTTCATACCAAATTTCATCAGATACCTCAAAATTTACTCAATTTATCGTGTTAACGGACGGACGGACATGGCTCAATAAAATTTTGTTTCGATCCTGATGACTTTGATATATGGAAGTCTATATCTATCTCGATTCCTTTATCCTGTACAACCAACCGTTATCCAATCAAAGTTAATATACTCTGTGAGCTCTGCTCAACTGAGTATAAAAAGGGAGCTGTATATAAATATGATGTTACGGGACCAGTGAGAGCAGCAGTACTGCAGTAAAGTAAGATTAATTTTTATGATATGTTTAGTGCCGCCGTGGTGTGATGGTAGCGTGCTCCGCCTATCACACCGTATGCCCTGGGTTCGCACCCCGGGCAAAGCAACATCAAAATTTTAGAAATGAGGTTTTTCAATTAGAAGAAAATTTTTCTAAGCGGGGTCGCCCCTCGGCAGTGTTTGGCAAGCGCTCCGGGTGTATTTCTGGCATGAAAAGCTCTCACTGAAAACTCATCTGCCTTGCAGATGCCGTTCGGAGTCGGCATAAAACATGTAGGTTCCGTCCGGCCAATTTGTAGGGAAAATCAAGGGGGGCACGACGCAAATTGGAAGAGAAGCTCGGCCTTAGATCTCTTCGGAGGTTATCGCGCCTTACATTTGTTTTATTTTTATGTTTAGTAACTAAGAATTCATTCCTGTACTTACGCTATTTAAAAACAATTACTAACAAGTAAGAACGTGACTGTCTTCGGCTGTGCCGAAGACTTCATACCTTTCATGAATGGGGCTGAACAATAATCTTATCCCGTTCGTAATCTCCGAATAATCGGATGTATAAGATAAGAAATATATAGTGAACAGATCTACATACCTTAACGATTTTTAAGATAAATATAAAATAAAAAACAGGTAGGTACTTTGTGGAAGGATGCAAAGTTTCAGGGTTTTTGTGGTCTGCGTGTAAAAACTATCACTACGAATCACGTATTTCAACAATATATGACGTAAACGTAACTATTTGATGAAATTTGTTGAATTTTGAAGCTTCTAGCCGTAAAAAGGGGCCAAAAATTAGAGTTTATATGGGGTATATAATATATATACCACCGATCTCAAAGATTTTTTCAGACAACAATATATGCTATACACGTAAGCATTTGGTGAAATTTGAATCTTCTAGCTGTTAAAATGGGAAAGAAATTGCGCAAAGTTTCTTATCTGAACAATCGGTTGTATGGGATATATACTATATATACCACCGGTATCTATGATTTTCTCAGACAACAATATATGCTATACACGTAACCATTTGGTGAAATTTGAACATATCTAAACGATTTTTAACATAAATATAAAATAAAAAATAGGTAGGTAATCTATGTGAGGATGCAAAGCTTCAGGTTTTTTGTGGTCTGCATGTAAAAACTATGACTACGAATCACGTATTTCAAAAATATATGACGTAAACGTAACTATTTGATGAAATTTGTTGAATTTTGAAGCTTCTAGCCGTAAAAAGGGGGCAAAAATTAGAGTTTATATGGGGTATATAATATATATACCACCGATCTCAATGATTTTTTCAGATAACAATATATGCTATATACGTAAGCGTTTTGTGAAATTTGAACATATCTAAACGATTTTTAACATAAATATAAAATAAAAAATAGGTAGGTAATCTATGTGAGGATGCAAAGCTTCAGGTTTTTTGTGGTCTGCATGTAAAAACTATGACTGCGAATCACGTATTTCAAAAATATATGACGTAAACGTAACTATTTGATGAAATTTGTTGAATTTTGAAGCTTCTAGCCGTAAAAAGGGGGTCAAAATGACAGTTTATATGAAGTATATAATATATATACCACCGATCTCTATGATTTTTTCAGACAACAATATATGCTATATACGTAAGCGTTTTGTGAAATTTGAAGCTTCTAGCTGTTAAAACGGGGCAGAAATTGCGCAAAGTATCTTATCTGAACAATCGGTTGTATGAGATATATACTATGTATACCACCGATCTCAATGATGTTTTCAGACATCAATATATGCTATACACGTAAGCATTTGGTGAAATTTGAAGCTTCTAGCTGTTAAAATAGGGCCGAAATCGTAAAAAAAATATTTATATACTATATATATATACTATATATACCATCATATATATATTATATATATCACCGATCTCTATGATTTTTTGACACAACAATACATACTATATTCGTAAGCAATCGGTGAAAATTGAAGCTTATAGCTGTTAAAATGGGGTAGAAATTGCGAAAAATTTCTTATCTGAACAATCGGTTGTATGAGATATATACTATATATATAACCGATCTCTATGATTTTTTCAGACAACAATATATGCTATGTACGTAAGCAATCAGTGAAATTTGAAGCTTATAGTTGTTAAAATGGGGTAGAAATTGCGAAAAGTTTCTTATCTGAACAATCGGTTGTATGATATATATTATATATACAACCTATCTCTATGGTTTTTTCAGACAACAATATATGCTATATACGTAAGTATTCGGTGAAATTTGAAGCTTCTAGCTGTTAAAATGGGGCTATAATTTGCGAATATATATATATATAAATATATACTATATATATATACTATATATACCACCGATCTTTATGATTTTTTTAGACAACAATATATGCTTTATACGTAAGCATTCGTTGAAATTTGAAGCCTGTAGCTCTTAAAATAGGGCAGTAATTACGAAAAGTTCCTTATATGAACAATCGGTTGTGGGGGATATATACTATATATACGACCGATCTCATAAATTTTTTCAGGCAACAATATGTGCAATATACGAAAGTATATGGTGAAGTTTGAAGCTTCAATCTGTTAAATTGGGTAAGATATTACAAAAGTCCTCTTTTTCTGAAAAATCGGTTGTATCTAGAATATATCCCATAGTGGTCCAATCCGGTCGGTTCCGACAAATGTCTAATCGGACACCCAAATACACCCGCTCACCAAATTTTATCAAGATATCTCAAAAATTGAGGGCCTAGTTTGCATACAAACAGTCAGACGGACAGACGGACATGGCTAAATCAACTCAGCTCTTCAACCTGATTATTTCGGTATACTTAATGGTGGGTCTATCTATTTTCCTTTAAGGACTTACAATTTTCGGTTTCGTGACGAAATTAATATACCATTTCATTTTCATGAAAGTTATAAAAATATTTAAGTGTGGATTCATTAATACAAGTATTTAGAAATATGTCATTAGAAAGTAAAAATGAAGCCCTAGTGGCTACGTTAATAGCCGCAACTAACGCTTCTTTGAAATTAGAGGCAGCGGAGTTGCGCATGCAAATTGAGGGATTGACTCAGGCAGCTACCATTGCGAAGTACAAGCCTGAGACTATCAACCATCAAATAAAATGCGAGGAGTCTTTAGAAACAATAAAGTCGTTGCCCAAATTCACGGGAAAACAAAGCAAATATATTAGTTGGAGGGTATCCGCAAATACCACGATGAGTTTATATGTTAGAGGCAGCCGTAGGTATTTTGCTGCACTAACGATATTGAGCAATAAGATCAACCAGGAAGCCAATGATATGTTATCAAATCATGAGACAGTGCTTAATTTTGATGCCATTTTTGCACGATTAGATTTTGCATACGCCGACAAGAGGCCAGCTCACATCATTGAACAAGAGATGAGCATTATGAGACAGAGCTCTAGTTCAATAATTGATTATTACAATAGGGTTAACGAGAAATTAACGTTGTTAATAAATAAAATGATCATGACCTACGGTACTGACAGTTCAGTCACTAGGGAACTTAATGCCAAGAATAGGCGAGATGCTTTACGCATATTTATAACCGCACTGAATGGGAATTTATCAAATAACTTGTTTTCATTGTCGCCAAGTGAGATGCCAAACGCTTTGGCAGAGGATCAGGAATTAAAGTCGAATAATATGCGAGCAAATTTTGCTTTACAGTTAGATAGGCCAACCCAGTTTTCGTCCTCAGCAAATAACGGGCAAAATAACTATAACCATAAAAGGAACTTGAATAATAATCTGAGGTTTGCACAAGCACAGCCTCAAAGAAATTTAAACCAAAGAATTGAAAGAGCGCAACCCCGACCGACCCCAATGGATGTTGATCCCAGCATCAGGGTACAAAATCGGCCGCAGCTAAAACCTGCTTATAATTATCAAAATAATAACAATCAAGGTGGTAATATAGAAAAAAGACCACATGGAAGCACGCGGCAGACCGTGCAACCGCCCAATAAAACATTACGTGTTAACAATATAAATGGGGACCCTTTTTTTAGACCGAAATTAGCTTTGCCATACATTTTCTTGTATGACGGGGCAATAGGTAAAAATTTTAAAATCTTAGTTGACACAGAAGCAACTAGCTGCTATATAAAGTCAAATATTTACAAGAATAGAAATAAATTGGCTGTACAAAAAAGAGTTAGAACAATTAATGGCTATTCAGTAATACGTTACTATCTTTTTATAACGTTGTTCTGTAAAAAGCAAATTTTGTATGAAATTGAAAATTTAGAAGCAGAATTTTTAAGTTCTTGAGAGATATAAAAGCGGTAATTAATCTTGAAAAGAAGAGGTTGATAATAAATAATGATAAAGAAGAAGAAATATTTAGCTTGGGAAGTGAATCCGAGCGACAAGAAACTTTAGAAAATGAAAATACTTTGGGAGCAAGGACTTCTAAAGTGCCAGCCGATGGTAATGCCGGCAAAATAAAGAAAGGAAAAACGGAAAACATTAGGGACAAAGAAATCCTGAGACGCCAGCCGAAGGGAATTCCGGCAAGTTATAAAGTAAAACACGTTAATAGAAATAATTTAAATACAAAAATTTCGGGAGAAGATCCTGAAATGCCAGTCGTTGAATTATCATACAAGATAAATAGTGGAAAAGGGGTGTTGAATGCAATTACTTTGGAGGAAGAATCCTTTGAAGCACCAGCCGATGTATGTTCCGGCAATACAAAAGATAACTACAAACCTTGTAGTAAGAAAGAGTCAAATAAATTTATTTTATGGAAAAGGAAATACTAGCGGAAATTAAGAAAATTCATTCTGAAATAGATATGAATTTACCGTTTAGGACAGATGTTAGAGCAGAGATTCGTACTACGACTAATACTCCGGTTTGGAGTAAGCAGGATCAACATCCGCTAGCTGCAAATAGCTTTGTTAATGAGATCAAGATGGTGTGGTTGGTACAAGTAAAAACCCATTCAATTCACCAATCGGGGTTGTACCAAAAAAAGCCATCAATGAAGATGGTACATAAAAGTTGAGGATGGTTGCGGACTTTAAAAAATTAAACGAAGTAACAATTTCGGATAAATATCCAATTCCAGACAGCAATGTCATACTGTCGAATCTGGGAGGTTCTAAATATTTTTCTACAATTGAGATTGAGTCGGGATTTCAACAAATTTTGATGAAGGATAATGATGTGGAAAAGACAGCATTTTCAGTTAATAACGGCAAGTATGAATTTCTAAGAATGCCTTTTGGACTGAAAAACGCACCCAGTATTTTTCAAAGAGCTATGGATAACGCTCTTAGGGATTACATTAGCAAATTTTGTCACGTATATATATATGATATCATTGTATTTTCCAAAACATTTACGGAGCACACGGAGCATTTAAAGACGGTTGTTGATACGTTGAAGAAAGCAAATATGAAAATTTCATTGGAAAAATCGAAATTTTACAGAAAGGAAGTAGAATTTTTGGCGTATATTGTAGCAAACAATATTATTATAACTGTTGCGTAAAAGATTCAAGCGATTTCGAGGTATCCATTACCTAAAACAGTGAGACAACTTCGTAGTTTTGTGGGGATGACAAGTTATTATAGAAAATTTATTAAAGATGATGCAGCGATAGCGAAACCATTGACGAAGCATTTATCAAGGAAAAATGGACATTTGTCACAGCACATGTCTCATAAAATTTAGGCTAGACTAGAACAAGACGCAATTATGGCTTTTGAAAGATTAAAGAAATTACTTGCAAATCATGTCGAACTAACTCAGCCGGATTTTACAAAAAAAATTTATATTGGCAACAGATGCCTCAAATGACGTATTGGGAGGAGAATTAAGTCAGGAAGGAAAGCCCATTACTTTTATAGCAAAAACATTAAACAGAAAGAAATTATGCAGCAAACGAAAATGAGCTTTATGCTATAGTTTGGGCATTAAAAACTTTAAGAAATTACCTTTATGGGGTACCATATCTGGAGATTCACACAGAACATCTGCCATTATCTTTTTCGGTACTCTAAGAAACCCTAGTGTTAAAATGAAAAGATGGCACACTATAATCAAAGAATATGCTCCGAAAATAATTTATAAGCCAGGTAAAGCGAATATAGTAGCGGTTGCTTTATCTAGGCAATATTTGAATCAGGTATATCATGACTCATCAGATCGTGCTACGCAGCATTCTGCGGAAAGCTCAGATAATGTAGAAATTGCGGAGACAAAAAAACCGCTGAATCAGTTTAAACAGCAGATATTGCTAATTAAAGGCCGTTTTACCATACATGAGTCAGTGATAAATTTTGGTAGGACAAGACATCTTATTGAATACGATACGGTGGAAAATTTGATAACAATTTTAAAAGAATTTATACAACCAAATATTGTGACTGCAATTCACTGTACACCAGAAGATCTCTTTGAGATTAAAACTAAATTAAAGGAAACGTTTACAAATACATTTTTGTATGCCAGGAATTTTTCTATAGATTTAATAAACAGGGAGGACCAAGGTGCGATAATAGAACAAACACATAACAGAGCACACAGAAGTTTTAGAGAAAATATAAAACAAATTTGTAAGATGTACTGTTGGCCTGAAATGCATAATCAATTCAGAGAATATATTAGAAACTGCGATATTTGTAATAGAAATAAATATGATAGGCACCCGAAGAAAATACCGATTGGAGAGGCTCATATACCTAACGAGGAAGGAATACAGGTTCATATGGATATATTTTAAATCCAATCTTTGAAATTTAATACATGTGTTGACGCACATTCATCGTTTTTGGTGATTAAACGAATTGAATATAAAATTGAGTTGGACGATAAAGTATTAGAGATATTACAGGGTTTCCCTAATGTAAAGATGATAACACTAGATAATGAACCAGGATTTACTACTGTGCAATTTAAAACTTTGATTCAGAGACTTCTTATTGAGGTTTATTTTTGTAACCCAAATCACAGTACACAAATTGAACAGGTTGAAAGATCTCGTTCAAAGATAATTGAGATTGCGGGATGTATGAAGCAGGAATTTGATTTGATCAGTTTTTCTGAATCAGTATATAGAGCGATTCATCAATATAATAATTGAAAATAAACTTTTGGGGTATTTTACAATAAGATTAAACATGATACTGTTCAACAAAAATTAATATTGGCGCAATAAAAGATGTTAGATAGACAAAACAAAAACAGCAAAATGAAAACTTATACATGTGGCGATGTTATATACGAGAAAATCATAGGAGAGAAATAAATTAAGACTCAAGTATAAGAAACAGATAGTAGAGGAGGATTTAGGCAATAGGGTTAAAATTAATCAAAGAAACATAATAGTGCACAAAGATAATATAAAATCTTAATTATAAATTTTTTTAGATGATACCAGTAATAATTTTATTTATCATTAATTGTTCTAGCGATATCAGCCATAGTAGTCTATACACGGGAGGATTATAAACTAATACAAGATGGCGATGTTGCCTTATACTGCAGCTTTGGAACAATTGTTCACATAACTAATTTAACTTATTTTGAAAGTCTCTTAATGGCAGATAAAAAATTGTATAATGAAAAATTCGGATATAATAATTTACAGGAAACGTCTGAAGTACCAGATATTAAGAATTCGGACTTTGAAACTGGTTTAATAGAAACCTTATTGGAGCAACTACAAAGAAAGGGTAAAAGAAATAAAAGGGATATTAATGAATTAGGGACAATATGGAAATAGATAGCGGGGTCACCAGACCATGATGATTTGGTGTTAGTAAATTACAAATTGAACGAATTAGCTGATAATAATAATAAACAGCACACTACAAACTCGGAAGTTTTTAAAGGAATTTACAGACTAACCGAAACAATAAGAAGTTTAAACGGAAATGAATAGATTAAATTACTTTTAAAACGAATAAATGAATTTTTAATGTCCGAATTATAAAATCTCGTTAATACTAAAGCAATGGCAAAAGTAGGAGTTTTAAATCCAGTAATTTTACATTTTGATGAAATAAAGAATATCTATATCAGATTTAATAACATATCTAATTTTAAAAAATTTCAAAATGAAGATGTAATAGTTATTTACATAAAATTTTAAAAAATTATATTTTATTGTAAATTTTTTGAAGTAAGGCCAATTACCCAAATAAATGGTAAGCTATTAATTGCAGAATGTAATGACAAATACGTTAATGTTGAAAATTGTAAAAAACAATTGATAAATACCTATTGTAAAATTAATAATACAAATAGTTGCTTGTCAGATAGTTTAACTGGAAATAAAGCTAAATGTAAAAAAATTTAAGAAACAAATAGATGAAATAAAACTGGGTGCTATATTAGTTTCAGGGAAGCATGTTATTGATAATCAGAAAGTGGACGGAATTTACTTAGTTAAATTTGAAAATCAAACAAATATTGATAATGTTACATATGAAAATATAGATTAAAAAAATTGGCATTATATCAGGAAAGTAAAGTAAGTAATTTTGAAATTATAGATTACATTGAGTCAAAAGACTATAGTTTGATATTTGAAAACATTAATTTGATCAACTATGTAGGAAATTACATACAATCACGCCTTGTATATTGGATTGTTAGTGTATTAACATGTATTATAATCATAGTATATATATTTTTGAAGATCAACAAAGTGGTTGAGAGATAGGAAATAAAAAGACAATCGATAAAACAAGAAGAAATTTTTAATGAATTAACCATTAAAAGTAATCAACTTACAAACAAAATTACAGAATCGGGGCGATTCTCTTAAAGAAACGGGGGAGTTAACAGTACACTTCCCACGGTGCCCTTATGACAATTATAAACAAATTAAACAAGTATTATATTTCTCAAGCCACTGGTATTTCATTAAATAAATACTCCATTTCTCACGCATCGGTTTTCATTAGCAAATCCGATGCAATGCTTTTATTGTAAATATTAAATTAAGTTATAAATAAGAGCAATTGAGGAAAATAAAGGCATTTTGGTTTCTGAGTTTGGTGTCAATGTTACATTCTGTAACTAACCATACACATTTTTTATTATTTTTTAAAAACACCTCCTGAAGTGGGAGGTCGATAATTTGTATACCTTTGATCCAGTTTCCTTTGTTCGTGTTTATGTAACAAATTTAAATCCACAAAGAGACAGCTTAGATAAGACTGTACGGAAATCTCACCTTATGGCATATGATGGAAAATCTTCAGGGATATTTTAGCGATTTTTTACGCCGCTGAAGCCTTCTGGTTTGTTAATTTTTTTACCATATTTTATCATCGCCATATGTGACAGAGACAAAGTTATCTATGCTTGTGTGAAAAAATCGCACCTAAAGTAGCAACGGCAACAAGGCTTAAGGCCTCGGGGCAGCTTGAGTGCAGGCCTTATGGCCACAGTAGTAAAGCGCCATCTAATATCGTACAAACGTAATATATGGTCCCGTGCCTTAGCTTCCAAAGAGATATTGGGGCCACAATTGAGCCGGACGGTTGTTGACGGGGGGCAGAAATGGCAGAACATTGTTTACTGTGTCGTCCCAGAAATAAGTAGATCCTACAAGCTGCCAGATTACTGCAGTGTTTTTCAAGCAGAAACTATAGCAGTGAAAAAAGCTGCAGAAATTCTGAAGAAAGCGTGCTTAAGCTGCGGTCGCGTCAATATATATATTGATAGTCAGGCTGCGATTAAGGCAATAATCTCACAGAGTACTTCATCAGGAAGTGTTCTGGAATGCAAATAAGCATTGGAAAAACTCGCTCAGGCCGGACCATACATCTTTACGGGGTTCTTGGTCATAAAGGGATAGAAAGTAACGAAAATGCCGATGAGTTGGCTGAGGAGGGTGCAACACTCGCTGAGTCGGCGATAGACGTCCCAATCCGTTTTGAGAGAAATCAAAAGGAGACAGGAGTTGCATATGATCCATCAAGCAGGAAATGCGTGGACAAAAGCGCGGGTCTACAAAATTTCTAATATCATGCGCAAAACCTAGGATATTAGTGGGTCTAATCTCTGAAGAGAGAAGACCTAAGGCTCACAATGGCCATACTGACTGGGCACTGCCTTCTGGCATCACATGCTTAGGTCGCGTCAGTAACAGCTAGTATAGGAAGTGTGAACTGCATGAAGAAACGGTTGAGTACGTTCTGTGTTCATGTCCTGCGATCTTCAGCGATATGGTGGAACATAGTACAGATAAAAAATAACGCAACCAATCATGGGATTTTTTATGCATTTCATTTCATTATTTTAACTGAAGTATATCTTCACTGTTCAGCACGTCTGAGTTAAATTTTATAAGCCCTTGAAGATTATGTGGTCCAAATTGGCATCTGGCTAAGCTGTACACACTATGGGTGACTTACAGCTTTGGTGTTGTTAGAGATATTGCTACATTTCACCCTAAGCTTTAGTCTTTTATCGGAGAAATACAAATACTCTAAGGGATTGAATGTCATTTTTTAAGTCCAATAAGCTCTGAAAAGTAAGATATGATCCGATGGATCCATAGATACCCAACGAAAGTACCGAACTCAAACGAAACATTGATGCTTTATTAGGGAAGTCGGAGGCAGATGGTTCCCTGGATTGGCACTTTGACAACTACCTGATGAAAAAAATGTCCCTGTTGTAATGCGGAGTGAAATACCTTTCGTTTGATACCCATATCGGCATATCTCACGCAATTTTTTCTTAATTTCGAAAAGATGGCAACCCTAAATGGCAACCCTGCTCAAGCATGTCCCTATTGTAATGCGGAGTGAAATACCTTTCGTTTGATACCCATATGGGCATATCTCATGCAATTTTTTTTTTTTAATTTCGAAAAGATGGCAACCCTAAATGGCAACCCTGCTCACACATGTCCCTGTTGTAATGCGGAGAGAAATACCTTTCGTTTGATACCCATATCGACATATCTCATCCATTTTTTTTTAATTTCGAATAGGTGGTAACCTTGTGAAACATTCTGAGTGGCAACACCTAGGTAGAAAGTCTTAGAAGGTGATACGTTATCTATGTGCCAAATTTGATTTAAATCGGTTGAGCCGTTCCCGAGATCGTTCGGCTATACAAACAAACAAGAATTGCTCGTTTAAAGTTATAAAATATATCTCCTTTTGTCAAAATAATTCGCAATTCTCGCCGCATCTGTTTTAAATCTAAATAAAAAACAGAATAAAGGAAAAACGGCGCCGCAGAGAACATCCCCCTGATTATGCTATTAATTTTGCGACATACGCAGATTGTTATTTTGCTGAAATTTAACACACACAGCTACAGCAGCGAACAGAAAAATTGCAGTGGCAATTTTCATATAACTTCGTAAAATCTACTTTTTGATTTTCGATATTTAAAAAAATTTTCTTTGAATTGTGTAATTAAACAATGAAAAGCTATCTCAAAATGGTTTTCGAAAAAAATCTAAAATTCGAAAAAGTTAAGTTCGAAAAAAATTAAATCTTTTGAATATGCCAGTGAAAAGTGAACATTTTTGTTTTTTTTTTTTTTTTGATATGGTAGAAAATTTTAAAAACCCTTCGAAAATGATGTCATATTGAGAGACCTACATGTGTACTTTGTTAGACTAAAATTATTGGGCTACAAAACAGCATACTGCAAAAAAATTAAAGCGCTCCAAATAAAACTTCGCGAATTCCTAATTTTTGCGAAAATGTTGTTGAGTATTTTTTGCATAGTTTGATTTGGCTGTGGTGGTAGCGTGCTCCGCCTACCAAACCAAAGATTCTGGGTTAACGCCCCGGGTAAAATAACATCAAAAATTTTAGAAACAAGTTTTTTCAGTTAGAAGAAAACTTTGCTAAGCGGAATTGCAAATCGGTGGTGTTAGGCAAGCGTTCTGAGTGTATTTCTGCCATGAAAAGCTTTCAGTTAAAACTCATCTGCTTTTCAGATGCGTTTCGTGGTCGGTATAAAACAAGTAGCCACGGTCTCGCCAATTTGTAGGAAAAATTAAAAGGAGCATGACGCAAATTCGAAAAGAAGCTCGGCCTAAATCTCTTCGAAGGTTTTAGCGACTTACATTTATTTATTTAATGATTTGGCTAAAAAACTGCATATTCAAAAAAATCCTGAGAACTCGAAATCAGAAGTTCTAATTTTCGTAAAATTTTCTCGAATTTTCGAATTGTTTCGAAAATTTTTTCGAGATTGATTAATATAATTTCAGTTACAAAATTCATAGAAATTTTTCTTAAAATATCAAAAATAACAGAAGAAGATTTGGATTGATGAAATTTGAAAAAAAAAACAATTTTCACTGCTATTTTTCTGTTCGCTTCTGTGCATATATTAACCTCGGTCGATTTGTATGGACGAAAGTTAACCTATATCGCGCCATCGATTTTTCGATAGGATTTGGGCACAGGAAAAAAAGTTCCACTACGCATACCCAAAAAAATAATTTTTGAGCCTGCAAAAAAAATCGATTTTTCGACCAAAATTCTTCTAAATCTCCATAAAAGAATTTTTTTTTTTTTTTTTCAAAAAACTGCGTTTACCAATTTTGCATTTGCCAATTGACACGAAAAAAAAATACATAAAAAATGATTTGGAGCCTTGAAAATAAAAAATGCATAAAAAATCGGAAAAAATCGTTGAAATTTTGCAGACTCAAAAATAATTTTTTTGGGTATGCGTATTGGAAGTTTTTTTCCTGAGCCCAAATCCTATCGAAAAATCGATGGCGCCATATAGGTTAATAAATCGACCCAGTCTAGCATATATACCTAATCATTAGGGCGGGTCGATTTAAAAGTCGCTCATTGCTCTGTGAAAATCGTATTCTAGGGATCAAAATAAGAAACTTTGCCGAAGGAACCATACCTCTAAAACGAATTCTGATGTCCCCCCCCCCCCCCCCCCTTTGGGTCGAACTTTTGGGTAGGGGCAATTTCAATTCTACCTGCTGTGTCTTGTTGTGGCTTAAAAAAAACAACACAAGCAATTTTACTATCTGCAATTGTGTCACAGTGATACCTTCATTTTTTAAAACGTTGAATAAAAAACCCACACAACTATGTTTACGACATGCAAATGCATCACATTGATGCCTTGGGTTTAAAAGGGGGTTGTAAAAACGCTAATTTCTAATAATTTTTTTTAATTTCTTTTCTATTACTAAGTTAAATTCATTTTTTCATTTACATATGTTCTGACTAAATAAATTTCTAAAGAGAAAAATTAACTCCAAAAAGAAAAAAACATAGGCATTTCAAAGTGGGATTTTTCAAAATTTGTCCCTACGACCCAAAGGGGGGACAACCAGAATTCGTTTTAGAGGTATGGTTCCTTCGGCAAAGTTTCTTATTTTGATACTTAGAATATGATTTTCACAGAGCAATGGGTGATTTTTTTGCCTCCTCACAAATCGACCCGGCCTACTAATCATGTATGTTTATAATTTTCACACATGCTTTGGCTTTAAATTGTTGCACGCAATCTATAACACTTGGTCTATTGAATATTATATTGCTAAAATCGGTTCCGTAAACAATTGTATGCTTGATGATTTAATTTTTGTAACTTGCAAGCTTTTAAAACAATGTTTCACTGAAATATGCGGTAAACGTAATGTGTTTGCTTATATATATATTCATAGAAAAAAATCCACTGGCCATAACGAAAGCATATTTTCATGCCATGAAACATTTCAGAAAAAATGTAAATTTTTAACAAAACCCATTAAAATAACTTAAGTATCAAAGTTTTTCAACAACCGTAATATGTACAATTGCCCAGTAACCAAAAGCGGCCAACTGTGTTTGCAACATGAACTTTTAGCTTTTTATAGTGCGGAGAAAACCAAGTGAGGAAAGTTCTTTTTCAGGTCAGGTCAAAAGAAAATTTTGATTGATTTCGATTAACTGACATGTTGTAGTACAAGGCGCTGTATGGAAAATTATCAGGAAGAAGCAATCAGCTGATGGGATAACGCCACCTGTAATGAATTCGCCTTGCTTAATGGTGACTTATCCATCACAAATCACCTACCCAGATTGCTCATTCACGAGTTCAAAATTGCTTCGTTCTGCGCATCTACGTCACACTTGAGTGCTTGAGTGAATGAAAGAAAGAGAGAAAAAAACATGAGCTAAAGGAAAATGACGTAAAAATTGCACATAAAAAACAGCTGATCTAATGTTCACATGCACAATGCGCAATCTTCCCTTGTGATTTGTGCTTATCCATAACCAGATAAAACAGCTGATCGAACCAACCTTATGGAAATCAATGTAATCGATTAATGGTGCCATACCATAACGCTAAAGCTATAACCATACCATAGCGAACTAATTTTTTTTTTGTTTTTTCGCCATATCCATAACCTAAAACTATTTGAGTGGGAGAATTTATAAACTTTTTGTAAGTTTTATTTATCGTACTGGATACGTTTTGACTAAGAGACTTAATTTTTGTGGTATACGTTTGAAGTTTTTTGCGTTTTCTTAATTTTTATGAAATTTTCACGGTTTTTAGGTTAAGGCACCAAGGATAGGTTAGGTTGAACTGGCCGGTCCATGAAGACTTCACATAGACTGATTGAGTCCGTAGTGTTACCAGAGGTTTGTTTTAACGATCAAACTGAAAACCCCTATCAAAAGCCAGGACCTATGTTATAAAATAACTCCGCCCTCTTGGCAAATACTAGAAGCTTCCTAGGACTTAAGCCACTCGCTGCTTCTAGATCTGACAGCTGTATCACTCCTATTAGCTGGAGTCTTAGCCTGGCAAGTCCAGGCCACGAGCACAGAACGTGCTCGATCGTTTCCTCATCCAACCCGCACTTCCTACATCTGCTATCACTGACCAAGCCTAATTTAAAGGCATGTGACGCCAGAAGGCAGTGTCTAATCAGAATACCCGTCATGAGTCTACAGTCCTATCTTTTTAATGATAGAAGCAACTTTGTTAGTCTAAGGTTGTAAGACCTACACATAATCTTCGACACTTTACAGCCACGCGCTTGAACCCACACCCCCGTCAATATAAACGTTAACACGGTAGTAGCTTAAGCTATTCTCTTCCAGGGTTTCTACTTCTTTGGTTACGGCTACTATTTCCGCTAGGAAAACGCTACTGTAATCCGGAAGCCTGTAGGATCTGTTTATTTCCGGGTCAGCACAGTATACCGCAGACCCTGATACTGCTTCCACTACTTTGGAACCATCTGTGTACACATGTATCGCCTCGTCCGCCATTTGAGCACTTTCCACTTATGACAACGTAAGTTTTACGGCTCCCTCATCGAATCGCCTGAGCAGTTGCCCCTGTCCACTGATTTCGTGGCCTCGTACAATCCCCGTTTAACATGCAGCCTATCCATCTCGTTAAGGCTGGATGTACTTTAATATAATTAAGACCATCCATAATCGCCCTTTTAGAAACATTATTTAAAGCCCCGGCAATGTCGAAGAAGACTCCTGGAGCATATTCCTTATACTCCAGGGCCTTCTCCATGCTTATTACTACCCTATGCAATACGGTGTCTACCGACTTGCCTTTGGTGTACGCCTGTTGTGTTGTGGAGAGCAGCTTTTCATCCACGTTGACCTTAAACTTTGACAACGTCTTTACTGCCCATTCGATCTTGGTATCGGGGATTCCTCACTATTACGTGACCATTTCCCGTTCTTCTCTTTCTTTATTAGTCCATGGACTATGGTTCCCCTTGCTAGGACTTTTCTCAACCGTGCTGTTTCGGTGGACACTCTATGTCCTTACAGAAACTTTTCCATGATATTCTCTTCGCCCTGGAGATTTCACGCTTGTAGATCCTCAGTAGATCCCTGTATTCATCCCGACACGCTTCGCTTTCCGCGGTATTTGCTAGCTTAAAGATTTCTTTTACCTGTCTTCTTAGAAGTCTCAGCTCATTGCTCCACCATGGCGGCTTTGCTTTTCTCTGAATCTTCTTAAAGGGCAAGCTTTGTTATACGCAGTCATAAGCGTCCTTGTTAGGAATTCATTAGACTCATCCAGTTTCTCCACATTGGCAACCTCTTTGGGTTGCCCCAGTTTTTTGTTTGTACCTTTTTCTGGAATTTAGTTCAGTTCGTTGACCTGGGTTTCTAAAGGTTGCTCTCTTCTCTACCCTCTTTAGGGGGATGCTAAAGCTGATATACGCATGGTCGGAGAAGAATGGTCTCTCAAGAACCATCCAATCATACCTTGATATATCACGTTCGGAGCTCAGTGTAATATCCAAAGCATTGCTGGATGTTGAACCAAAGTATGTAGGGACATTTCCCTTGTTGGCTATCTGCAAATTGGTTTGCAGGATGTAACAAAATAGAGATTCACCTCTCTCGTTCGTAGCTGCTCGTCCCCACGCATTGTGGTGCACATTTCCATACGCGCCAATGACCAACAGCCCTTTGCGCCCTTCGTCCTGTACTAGCCTCTTGCACTCCATCGGTGGAAGCTCCGCAGCATATGCCATGTAGCAGGATGCCAGGATAAATGCCTGCTTATTCCTTTGCTCAACGGCCACTACTACGATGTCCTCAGTAGTGTAATTAGGCAGCATATAACAATGCAGCTGTTTGCTTACCTTTACTACAGCTCGCACCCGTCCTTCCGCTTACGCGTTGCAAACGCCAAATCCGCGCGCTAAGTCCAGAGACCTTTCCTCCCGATGAGAGTCACGGCTCTTGGATCAGCGCCACGTCAAGCGAACCCTCCTGAAGGGTTAGGAGGAATTAGCTCGCCACTTTACTGTGTTGGAGGTTTATATGTAGGACTCGCAGCACCATTGGGCTGTTTGTCCCCCTCCAGAAACTTCATCATGACGTCGTCATCCTCCCCTTGCCCTTTTGGTTTAGAGTATTGTAGGCCCCCTTCGGCCTCTCGTAATTGTTGTGTCGGGTGTACCTCTGTGCGACTCGCAGCACCATTTGGCTGTGCGTCCTCTTCTAACACCTTCGTGGTGACGTCGGCTACCTCCCACCTGTCTTTTTTCTCTTAGACTTTTGAGATCCTTTTCGACTTCGCCCACTTCTAGCGTGTTAGGGTTTTCATCCTCGGGACTTCTTTCTCTGAGTCGCGTATAAATTGTGCCTGTACCAAAGGACATTTTTCCAATCTGCGTGTACAATATATCCTCCGTCTGCTTGTTTATTTGGAAGATGTAGAACTGACCTTCCTCTGTAGGCCGAAATACAGTAAGTACCTTCCGATTGAGACTAAGATTAACAAAGATTAAGACTAGCGTCACCAATGCTGTGGTCGCCCCTAAACCCCCGCCTTGCGGCGCTCTTCTGTTTACGGGTTTTGTTGCCTAGACCCCATTGCGACGTGATCACTCTACAGCTTAACATCGAGCCGATCCGTTTTGTAGAGGCGGGATGAACTTCAATTGAGTTAAAACTGTCCGTGTTTACTCGTTACGAGATATTTTTGAAAGCTCCAAAAAAACACATAGACCATGTTCTTGGTGTTCCAGGGCTTTCTCTATATTTATGACCACCCTATGCAATGCAGTATCGATTAGCTTGCCTTTGGTGTAAGTATGTTGTGCTGAAAAGATTAACTCTTCATTCATATTTGATGTCCGCACAGAAATGTTTCCAAGAAACTCTCATCGACCTGTTGATTTCACATTTAAAGATCCACAACTTATCTCTATATTCGTCCCAGCACTCCTTGTTTTCCGCAGCTTCTGCCAACTTAAGAATCTTTTTTACCTGCCCTGTAAGAAAAATCAACTCCTTACTCCACCATAGTGGCTTTAATTTGCTTTTGAATCTTCTCAGAGTTGTTGCACTCCACCAACTCCTCAAAGGTGGTAACCTCTTTTGGCTGCCCTAATCGTCCTGCTACACATTTCCGAAATTTGTACCAATCCGCTGCCAATGAGTTTTAAGAGAAGAGTATTCATTTTTTGTCAACTCATAATCGGTGAAATAGAAATAAATATATGAGTTTGGTTGAAGTCAGTAAAGAAAGTAACAACTTTATTTATCACACATTCGATGAATATAACCAAAGCTTTTTATTAAATCGCAATCATCAACATTTCTTTGTAATAATACCATAAAAACATCACCATTTCGACTGCTGAGTGGAATTTCAAACTATCTCGGGCACCATTTCGAAAACGCGCTACCTCCGCATAGATTTAAAATGTTTTGACGTGAGCTGGGGCATTTAGACAAAGAATTCTGTAATGGGGCTTTCAGCCCAGATAGGGCGATGTAGCACTCAGCAGTTATATATGTATGTAATACTCCGATATTGCTATAAAAATATGTGCGCTATGACTTTCACGAATGATTCACGAAGTATTTTGATTGTAGCAGTTTAGGTTTTACAATAAAAAATTATAATTTAGGTACATCTCCTCATGGAAAAGAAAAACGAAAACATTCATTTATTTATTTATTTATTTATTAACATATAAATGTTTATCCTGACACAACAATTTAAAACAAAATTATCTTCAAGTGTCAGTCACGTGTTATACAATTTAACTTCTTAGGTGTAATTATTTAAACAGAAAGAAAGGATGAAAATTGTAGCACAAGTAGAGAGAAGGAATGTGAAATATACCAATAATTAAAATTAACATATTAGAAAAAATACATATATATATATATACAGATTGAACATTTTAATAGAAATGTATCAGCACTCTGATATTTGCGAGTGTACCCTCTCTGTACTACTAATTTAGAAGCATTGCGTACTTTTATGACAGTATTTCATTTATAGCAACACTTATGGACATCTAGTACTTCGCTTTATAAATGAATGGGGGGCACTGTCAGCAGATAAATCTGTATATGTCATAAATAAAGATTTGCCACCAGATCCTGCCACAGCACAAAGAGCTCCGTCCACAACGCCAGGTGCTCCTGTTTTTGCACCATATTTGTAAAATTTTTTTGGTAGAGCAGTTTTCGAAATCTTTATTGTTATAGTTCTTAGCGAATACCCATTGACATCGTATATAAGTTCCTCCTTCCATAGTATCGATTCGGAAATAAGACAGAGATCATTCCTAAATTTACGCCATAGATTAATTTCGATAGGCATGCCCGGTTCTAATACCTTTTTGCAAAGTTCTATTGTTCCTACTGAATCTGGGGTAAAGGCAGGGTCCACTCTAATTATACTTAAATCAAATGCAGCAATAAATGTTTCAGGAAATATTGTGCGAGTTTGCCGTTTATTCTTTGGACCAGCTTTAACTTTGAGGTTTTGAAGATCTGCTCTGTTCAGGCAATCTCCAGCTGTAACTACGTGTTCCATTGTAACCAATGAGCCAACGCAAACGAATTTATTGGCTTGATATATTGCCACCACATATGATTGATCCTCTGCATTGCTAGATTCGCCAATTTTCATACGGAATTCCGCGTCCGTGTAGGTGAAACAGTAGTTAAGCGCGACCAACAGGATCGTGAAATTATTTCGCAAATTCATGTCAGATTATGACTTGTTCAGGCGCTTTTCAAATACTAAGTAAATCAAGATATGTTTTGTGAGCGCTATTTATACATTAGTGGATTGTGTGTATAAAAAATAAGTAGACATTTTTAGATTTCAGGAAATGAGCACAAAAAATTATTTGGCTGATTTCAAAAGAAAATGTTCATGCCATTTGTTTATATATTTACACAGTTTAAGTGTGCTGCACTGAAAGAAAAAGACTGGTAAATTCAATCGAAATTACGGTCAATTTTTATCCATCGCAGTAAGATGTTGATTCAACTGTGCACAAATCATTGATTCGCTTAGAAAAATATTCTTTTAATTGAAAAACCTTATTTCTAATATTTGATGTTGCTTTTCCCGGGGTGTGAACCCAGGTTCCTCGGTGTGGTAGGCGGAGCACGCTACCATCACACCACGGCGTAAATATGTGAATACTACATATACATACATATGAATATAGAAATGAAAATAGTAGTCACAAAAATGATTCTCAATTCTTTCAGTTGCAGCTCAGCTCATTCTCAATTTCTCCTCTTGCATGTAGTTGCCACACTTGATTGTTTCGAACAAAACTTGTAGTATAATATTTGATGTAACATTTTAAAAAGAGAACTTGTAAGTTATAGAAAAGTATTGAATCAAGTCGCAGGAAGGTAATTCACCACTGGAGTAACTTTATATGTAATTCGGCAAGTTTAATGTTCGTAACACTTTAAGTTGAAACGATTCCAAAACAACTCAAACTTTTATTTTGTCGGCAACATCAACATTAAAAAAGGATGTTTTTTTATTATCTTAATAGATTCGTTCGCGTGAGTGAAAATTCATAAAAAAGTGAACAAAATATTACTAACTTTGGGAAGATCCTGTTCGTTCAGACAAAACTTTTTCAACAAGAGGGCGCAACTTTGCATTTCGCTAGGTGTCCCGGTATCTCATAATTTTTTGCACAGTAAATTCAAAAAGGGGTTTTTTCGTTTTGTATTGATAACTGAAAAACTAGTTTTTTATTGTTTTCCCATTTTGTGTGTTTTTCGATCTGATGGTTATCTTATTTTGGTGTTTTTTTTAACACGTGTCGCCATCCTCATAAGCACAAAGTAGAGAGCGCAGTGAGCGTAAAATTCTATTTGAAATTTGCTCATGTATTGACAGCTGATCGCCATTGAAATGACCTGTAAGATCAGTTGTGTTAACAGACAAATCAGTTAGATTGCCCAGGAATCTCAATTTTACAGAATTTTGTTAACTTAAGGGCGACAATTCCTCTTCTGTTGAAATGACTAAACTAATTTGTTCGTTTGACAAAGAACTCGGTCGAGTTAACCATAAATCGACCAATTTCACCGAATATCAGTTAAGTCAAGAACAACAGAACCGATTTGTTGATTTTACTAGCACCATTCTTTTCAGTGCATTGAATTGAGAAAGGCTATGTGATATAATGTTTGTATTTTTAATGAATAAACACGGAAAAGTACTAAAGGCACACTAATTAGCTTTATCTGTTTGTATTTTTAATGAATAAACACGGAAAAGAACAAAGGGTACACTAATTAGTTTTATCTGTTTCCAAACTGCTAATTTGTCTATTTTATAAATGTAAGGCGCGATAACCTCCGAAGAGATCTAAGGCCGAGCTTCTCTTCCAATTTGCGTCGTGCTCCTCTTGATTTTTCCCTACAAATTGGCCGGACGGGACCTACATGTTTTATGCCGACTCCGAACTGCATCTGCAAGGCAGATGACTTTTCACTGAGAGCTTTTCATGGCAGAAATACAATCGGAGCGCTTGCCAGACACTGCCGAGGGGCGACCCCGCTTAGAAAAATTTCTTCTAATTGAAAAATCTTATTTCTAAAATTTTGATGTTGCTTTGCCCGGGAGTTGAACCCAGGGCATACGGTGTGATAGGCGGAGCACGCTACCATCACACCACGGTGGCCGCCATTTATTTTATACCTACACAAAACCAGGGTTGGAAGCAGTGCACCAAGTTTTGAGCAGCACCATTGCCCGAAGTTAAGTGGGCTGATATCATCAAGATCCTATTTTAATGAGACGTTAACTGGTTGTGGATTTAAACGTCTGTTCATTCTTCCCATATTCGTAAAATATAGTGATTTCTATCGGAAATTATCAATCATTCGGAAATTATCCCAGAAGGTTCCCAAAATGATCCCGAAATAGTACCGAAAAAGCCCCTATATGACCCCGGCGGGATTCCAAAATGGCCCCGTAAAAGTCCCGAAATGACCCTGACATAGTCCATAAAAAATACCGACAATACCCTGACGGGATGCCGAACGGATCCCAGAAACTACTCAGAAATGATCCAGGAGGAAGCCCAAAGTGATACCGAAAAAGTTCCGATAAGACCCCGAGGGGTTCACAAAACCATACAGAATCGATCAAGAAATTACCCCGACAGGATCCCGAAAATCATCCAGAAATTATCCCGGAAGGATCCCCAAGATAATTAGTTTTATCTGTTTCCAAACTGCTTATTAGTATAAAGTACTACGTGATAAACTTTGTTGACGCGATTTATACATAATTCGGTCTTGTGAATAAAAAATAAACAAAAACTTTTTGTTATAGATTTCAGTAATAGTACAAAAAAACATCTTTTTTTAAATTAGTTGAACAAACGTACTTATGCATATTTCTGCGAAATGAAATGAGCTCAGCTTTAATGAAACACTTGCTTTAGTTTTTCAACGGAAAATTTCTTAATAATGAGTTGTTTATATATGTATTCGTAGAGTTGAATTGTGTTGTTAATTAGATATGTGTACAATAGCCGTATTTTTAATGAATAAATACTGAAAAGAACAAAGGATCCACTTAATTAGTTTTATCTGTTTCTAAACTGCTTTTAAGTATAAAGTACTACGTGATAAATTTTGTTGACGCGATTTATGCGTAATTGGGTCTTGTGAATAAACAATAAACAAACACTTTTTGTTACCGATTTCAGGAATAGTACAAAAAAACATCTTGTTTTTTTTTTTTGTAATTAGTTGAACAAAGAGACTTTTAAGGAACTTATGCATATTTCTGCGAAATGGAATGAGCTCAGCTTTAATGAAACAATTGCTTTAGTTTTTCAACGGAAAATTTCTTAATAATGAGTTGTTTATATATGTATTCGTAGAGTTGAATTGTGTTGTTAATTAGATATGTGTACAATAGCCGTATTTTTAATGAATAAATACTGAAAAGAACAAAGGGTCCACTTATTTAGTTTTATCTGTTTCTAAACTGCTTTTAAGTATAAATTACTACGTGATAAATTTTGTTGACGCGATTTATACCTAATTGGGTCTTGTGAATAAAAAATAAACAAAAACTTTTTGTTACCGATTTCAGCAATAGTACAAAAAAACATCTTGTTTTTTTTTTTTTTAGTTAGTTGAACAAACAGATTTTTTAAGGAACTTATGCATATTTCAGCGAAATGGAATGAGCTCTGCTTTAACGAAACACGTGCTTTAGTTTTTCAAAAGAAAATTTCCTAGTAATGAGTTGTTTATATATGTATTCGTAGAGTTGAATTGTGTTGTTAATTAGATATGTGTACAATAGCCGTATTTTTAATGAATAAATACTGAAAAGAACAAAGGGTCCACTTAATTAGTTTTATCTGTTTCTTAACTGCTTTTAAGTATAAAGTACTACGTGATAAATTTTGTTGACGCGATTTATGCCTAATTGGGTCTTGTGAATAAACAATAAACAAAAACTTTTTGTTACCGATTTCAGGAATAGTACAAAAAAACATCTTGTTTTTTTTTTTTTTAGTTAATTGAACAAACAGATTTTTTAAGGAACTTATGCATATTTCAGCGAAATAGAATGAGCTCAGCTTTAACGAACCACTTGCTTTAGTTTTTCAAAAGAAAATTTCCTAGTAATGAGTTGTTTATATATGTATTCGTAGAGTTGAATTGTGTTGTTAATTAGATATGTGTACAATAGCCGTATTTTTAATGAATAAATACTGAAAAGAACAAAGGATCCACTTAATTAGTTTTATCTGTTTCCAAACTGCTTTTAAGTATAAAGTACTGCGTGATAAATTTTGTTGACGCGATTTATACGTAATTGGGTCTTGTGAATAAAAAATAAACAAAAACTTTTTGTTACCGATTTCAGGAATAGTACAAAAAAACATCTTGTTTTTTTTTTTTTTAGTTAATTGAACAAACAGATTTTTTAAGGAACTTATGCATATTTCAGCGAAATAGAATGAGCTCAGCTTTAACGAACCACTTGCTTTAGTTTTTCAAAAGAAAATTTCCTAGTATTGAGTTGTTTATATATGTACAAACCTTTACCCGTGACCCCGTCCGCAAGGAGAAAATCACGTTATCTGTTTAAAAATTATTTTTGTCAATGTATTTTATTTTTGTAGTAGAGTAAGAACAAAAAAAAAATAACTAAATGAGCTGATAACCTGAAAAGCACGCTTACGTGAATAGTACAATACAGTTTTTTCGAATTAAAAAATACATTTTGTTTTTAAGTTAAATTAATTGATCTGACAGGGGTGAGGAATTATTATTCATAGAACAAAGGAGTGAAACTACAATTAGCTGAAACCAAAGAGAATTTCGTAGATTAGAAGATCCGAAAATGATACAAAAATAGTCCCGAAATGCCGTCTAATATTTTCTTAACTTTGTTTATGTTTTCCAGATAATGAAGAAACTATAGTATTATCTGACAAATCCAAGGGCAACTTATATTTCAACTCTTAGAAAATGTTTATAATTGGACTGCTAGTCAGATCTGACGGTATTTAACGATTTTACGCAGTTCCATTTTCAGATCTGACGGCATTTAGTGATTGTACACCGCAAACAACTCTTATTTTTAACTAATTAAACTGTTGTTATAAAGCCATATGTTAGTGTGTAAACACTTTCTTCATTAACAAACAAAAAAAAAATGCATATCTGTAAACAAAATATATTTCCTATTACCTTCCTTACGTAGAATCTTTGTTGTTATTCAAAATTGTTAATTAAAACTCGCTAAGTTTTATTTGATTACTCAGAAGCTCTTAATTGGTCAAAAACACTTAAAGCGCCATAAATCATAAATATGATTATAGCCAACGTTTTTACAACAGTTTTTTTGCAATTTGGGGGGTGCTTTGGTCGAAAAATTTAACCTTTCGCCATTTTTTTTTTCGCAGTCTCGAAAATTATTTTTTTGGCGAAAAATCGATGGCGCGATATCGGTTAACTTTCGTCCATACAAATCGGCCCAGGTTAATATACATATATTTCGCGTGAAAACATTCATATAAATTAGAAAGTACATATCTTTATTTTTGCAAATACATACAATAGTAAAAACCAGACTCATGCAAATTCTTGATGCCCAATATACAGCTTTTGATATGTACATCTAGGAGCACTAAAACTACAATATGTTGTTGCAGAATCAAAGGTTAGGGGCGGCTTACTTGGTTCTTCCCGCATTATGTTGTGCATTAAAATTCCGCCTTTCGGTAGACATCCAATCGTTCAGTGACTGCTTCGTCCCATCACTCACCCTCTCGGGAACAGCCGCAGTCCTACATATTACCTCCCCGTTTACACCTAATCTCATTGGGTCTCCATTACCTTCACCACCCGAGTCCAAACCTTCACTTATAGCGGTTGTGTCTTCTTTGGCTTGCGACTCAGCTCTCCATTTTAACTCCTTATTATCATAAGATCTTGAGTTTTCATCTTGGTGGTACGACCTCATCCCCAACAAGGCGGGCTCAATGGTTTAATATTAAATATAAGGGGAAAAAATGTTTAAAATTGTTTTCCTTAGTGGCCAAACAAACAAACAACTGGGAGCAAAAAACCGTATTACTAACAATTTAAGGTGCGAATTTCTCGAAAACCAGAATAAACTTTAAATTTACAACAATCGGTTCAAATTCAACGTACCATAGGCCTTTAGAAAACACTTATGTATAGTCTACATTTTATGAATATGTGGTGCATTCCATGTCAACTCATCCTAACGATGTTTTCAGCATTATCGATAGCGCAGAAATTAAGAAATCTCTTTGTACCACCCTAACTGAGCTCAAATTCATTACATTTTGACATAAGCAGAGGTGTTTATAAAAAAAAATACCCTCAGATAGTACGTTCTTCAACCGAGTTCTCCAGCGTTGTAAAGTGGTTGTTCATAACACCTCTTAAGCTGAAGAAAAAATTGGAATAAGTCGAGAGACTATTTGTGAAAAGTAAAATTTTTTTAATCGTTTTAAGATTGTATGAAGACTTTTTCTATAAGATTTTGATGGTTTCGGAATCAGTTTTGAACCATTTAGGCATGGTTTTATGGAATTTTTCAGAGTTTTTTCGGGGTTATTTGAGTAGTATCTTTGGAATCATTTCGATCATTCCAGTACTATTTCGATATTATTTTTCGGAATGTTTCGTAATCTTATTGGGATCATCTCAACAACCTTTCGAGATTCGTTCGAATATATTCTTAGATGAGTGTGATATTATTTTTTGGATAGTTCCACAACTATTTTAAAATCATTTCTGCATTATTTTGGAGTATTATTGTAATGATTTCAATAATTTTTCAGGATCTATTCGAGATTGGAACAGTAGAATATAAATCTGAGGTACTGATTGATTTTCTTGCTTCAAGATTTCTCGTTTTAAAACTATGAAATTTTTATATTGGCATGTTGCATAATTTGCCATGGAAGGCCCCACGTGTGCGAGCTTTTAAATTGTCTGCTCAAGTGTTTTAAACATTTTTTAAATGACAGCCTCAGTGAGGTGGAGACTTTTTTACGATAGCACAGGTATGCGCAAAGCACAACACACATTCAAACATATTTAAATATAAGACATATGATTCAAGTTTTATCAAATTTTTTGTTGTTGAAATTACCATAAGCAGGTTTTATTTAATAACTTTTTCTACAAAAGCAGATGTGATTTTATGATTTTGTATACTAAATGCTACTTCTTTATTTATTACAAAACCGTGTCTGAGACGTTTGTAGCAATCTGTTGTATTTTGGTTTTCCTTTATTTGTGTTTTCTTACATCTTGTTTGCCTGCAATATTAATAAGAAAGTTTAACGTTTTATTCAAATTAAGTGAAAAGTTAAAATTTTTATGAAAACGAAAATATGTAGATTTTTATGTTCAGATTAAATTTTCATTTGATTATTGCTTTGTTGATTTCATTGTTGATATTTGTCTTCACCACTAAGGCTATTGGCCCCTTTAGCTCACAAAGTATAGCCCAACTCACAGTTATTATTTTATTAGGTACCACTGATGAGTCGTAATATCTTCGACCCAAATTCTTGTACCCCAACCAAGCCATCAGCATGAAATGGTTTTAAAAATATAAATCTTGAAATTTGGAAAACCTATTCGTAGAAATCTTAAAGCATATTAATACAGAAGAAAATCAATCATTACATGAGATATATGACATCACTTTTCAATTTCTCGATTAATAGAAGTGTTCTGTTATTCACTCGCTATTGTCTAGATACAATCTTGAAGTTATGAAAAATTCTGAAGTTGTGCCGAAAATAATTTCCGGCTCGTCCTCTAATATTCTACAAATGGTACCTAAAGAGTATTGAAATGATTCCAATAATAACAATCTACAAATTATACCGAACCAAACCTGTAGTTATTGAAATAATCCCGAAAATAATAACAAAGTAGACCCAAAAATCATGTAACAGTCCAAAATCAAAGCCCGAAAGGATACGAAATATTCCCGAAACTTAGGATTCGTCAACAATGTTGTTAACTATAATTTTAAAGATAAATGCAATCATAAATTCTTTCGTTATGTTTTCAAAGGAACCAAGGCAAGGGCCTTATTCTGTAAATCGATCCAATAGCAATGCTTTCCAAAAGCTGTCAAATTACGCAAATTTTTTTTTTAAATCCGAAAAAATTTATTTTGAATTGAGTTACATACCAAGGTCACAGAGCTACATATTTTCAAAAAGCAAATTTCTACAAGAATATGTGTTCTATTTAATTTCGTTTTGGTTACACTTAATGTACATGAATGTGTGTTTTATATAAAAATGGGAGGTGTCACGCCCCTTCCCCACTAAGAAACGTTTAAGTTCGCTGTATCTCGTAGTTACTTGAAGCTTCTAGAAAATATTTGGTGTAGTGATTGTACATATATACGAGAGCGTAGGATTGGGATTGGAGGTGGGGGTGAGGGTAAAAGTAAAAGTGTGTGTAAGAGTGAGAGTGCGAGCGGTAAATTGAGAGTGAGATGGATATTGAAAGGATAGTGCAATTTCAACGATGCTAGTTTTTAATCAAATAGAACAAATTTCGTTGGTTTTAGTCGGCAATTTTGGAAATTAGTCTCTACTGTTGTTCCATCGTAAGCATTTAAGTTCTTGCAAGAAGCCAAACGGACCCAAGTTATATAGTTGTGATACAGAGAATACCATACGATGTATTGTGTGGTGCCCATAGCTATACGTTTTATAACTTACTTTTTATTTTTAGCTGCGAGTTTTTGTAATAATGTGAAAAATGAGAATGCTTGAGCTATTATCTGTAATTAAGAACATATAATAAAATTGAAAAAAATACACAATTAGCATAATATATTGAAAGCGTGCATATATTCTTATGATTGGCTTTCATTTGGTCAAAATTACTGACATAAAAAACTGCCTCAAACTGACCCCGTGGTCAGTTAGGGTCAAAAGCGTTACTGTATGTCACATTACTCAATAACAGTCGATAAAGCAGTGCGTGGTCAAAACCTACGCTAACATTGTGTGTTCAGCTATTTCACAACCTGTTTTTTGTTTCCCGTTGTTTCACACCCTGTTGCATTATTAGCAAATGAAATTTGAATATCAAATTTGCCATACTTTATATTCAAAACGTACGGCAAATGCATTTGAGATTGTATGCCGTTTCCATTGATATGGCAAAGTTTGCGGTCAAATTTGACAAAGTGAAAACCAAGCATTAGACTACATGAGAGGGGGTAAATATTCGTGTACCTGTTTCGGTGACAATATCAAAAGTGTGAAACTGATTAAAATAACGTTCCAGTTTCGGTTTTCTAACCTGTTTTATTTTCATTCCTTGACAACTTGTCATAATTAATAGGTTTTCAAGGGAAGAGTGTTAAATGTTCAGATCGTTACCAAAATCATTGTATTGTGATGCGAATTAAGGTCTCTTTCATCATATATATTACTTCTAATTGCGGCTTTTATGTACAGGTCCCTTTTTCGCTCTTATTTGGAAACCAAATCGATAAATAAAATTTTGGTTGCAAAGATGCGAATTCGTGCTGTTAGCGAGCTTTGGGCATTGTGGTCGTAGTGCTTTTGTTTAGGTATATTTTATTAAAATAATTTGTTAAAAATTAACGATTATGAGCACACAAATAAATTAATTTGTACTATGGCACTATTGTGAATATTTGATTAGAACTAACACTGCATTACCGGCAGTTGCTAACATTCGCCAGATGGCAGCGCAAGCGCATGCAAGTTTGTAGATGTTTGATTGATAGAATAGATGATTTCTGTTGATATTTGATATTAAACTTTAATATTTGTCGCGCAAGATGTGCACGGGTCCGGCTCGTTTGGTTATAAAAAGAAAAAAATGAGGCGCACCAAAAACAGCTTAAGTTATATTAATATTTGAAAATTGGCAAAAGCGCCACATTGTCTATTTTTTTATGTATCTTCTAAATAAATTAATACTGCTTTGAATATTAAGTAGTCAACTAAGATACAACTTATTTACATACATCTAGCTTAAAAATGTGAAGTTTATCTTTTTCATTGAAACATTAAAATGCTCTCTTGAAAAACTATGTAAAATGACTTTGGCTATTTAGGCTCGCGGGCACAATCAGACATTTAGGGCAAAATAGCAAGTTCATGTCAATTCCCTGGTTTTAAGTAACGATTTGAACATTTGAAATGCTCTCCTGAAAAAAACTATCTACGTACTTTGGTTATTAAACCTTGTGGGCACGAAAATGGGGCCCTAACAATAATATTATGTTATTGTTAATGTGACAACTAGCAGTGGATAGTGTGAACAAGGATTTTGACCAGATTTTCTTTCTATCATTGTTCAGTCACAGTCACGAATAAAAACCGCTGTGACTGAAATTACACAAACACAGATCACGTAGTTCCACAAAAGTCATGGGATATGCCAACTCTAGACTACATATCGCATACTTGAATCAATAGGGAGCTAATTCGAAAATCCTATGAGTACCTCCAGGCTTTCTGATTCAATACCTACTGAGCTGTATAGTAAATTTACTAATACCTCAACTAATCAGCTAGAAAAGTTATTGTAAACAAGTAAGGAAGTCTAAGTTCGGGTGAAATCGAACATTACATAACCAGCTGTACACTTAAAATGCTGTTGTTTTTTGTTTTGTGTGCTTAATAGTGTTACAAGGCTGCGCAATAATACATATACATATGGTTCTATTCTGAACTCATTTTCGTTTAAAAGACGCAAAAAGGGTACAGAGGCTAACGTCAATGACCTTGAGCGGGTAATAATGCAGTTTTTCTTCAGATATGGGGATTTTCCTACTGCTTATTTTAAAATAAAGATGTAACAGAACAATAAACATAAACACACAAGTGCCATTGTACTAAAAAGCGTTATTACAAAAAAAACAGGCCAGGATTATAAACGAAATATTCCAACTTTTACTAGAAACAGCTTAATACCTGCATCTACGCACTTTTACAAAATCTTTTATATAAAATATTGCGATATAACCGATTCAAATTTTTCAAGATTTGAATTTTTTCCCATTTCTTGTTATAATGGCACAAAATACGATTGGTACAAAATTATTTTCGCTAAGATTTAACTTATTATTTTTGCCTACGACCCTTTTTAAACCGATCTCGTCATTTTTTCTAGAAATATTTCCTGCTATGGGGAAAATTTATTTATTACGATCCGTTAATTTTTCTTCGAGTTATGGCTCCCGAAACATAGAAAATTGCTTAGTCATAAAAAGGGCGGTGCCGCGCTTGTTTTTTTTTTTTTAATTTGAAGTCTTTCCTATTATTGTTAAAAAATTCACTTGGGAAATGAAATACCATTGATATAAAGCTCTTATTTGCAAAGATATAGCTTATTTTATTCGTCCACGGCCCTTTTAAAAATCTTTTATATAAAAGTGGGCGTGGTCCTTAACCGATTTCGTTAATTTTTCTTCAAAGTATTCCTTATAGTAAAGGCAACCTCTCTGCCGAATTTCGTTACGATAGGTTTAAAAATTTTTTCAAATTTTTATCAAGTCTCAATATCAGTGCACATCTCAAATTTCAACATTCTAGGTGTATTATTTACTAAATAATCAAGTTTTTTGTGTTTTCCAAAATGTTATATATATAAAAAGGGGGCGTGCTTATCATCCGATTTCGGTTTTCAATACCAATCTATTCTGGGTCCATATAAGCTCTTGTATCAAATTTGGTGAAGATATCTCAATATTTACTCAAGTTATCGTGTTAACGGACAGACGGACGGACATGGCTCAATCAAATTTTTTTTCGATACTGATGACTTTGATATATGGAAGTCTATATCTATCTCGATTACTTTATACCTGTACAACCAACCATTATCCAATCAAAGTTATAATACCCTGTGTACAAGTACAGCTGGGTATAAAAATAAAAAATTGCATAAGCGAATATTGGGGAAGCATAATGCATACTTCTAATTTAATTACTTACGCGTTGCAAAGATTTAATATCCATTTCATAAAAATTGCCTGCGGTAAATTTTATAGCACGCTTGCTGTTTTCTAAAAAAATTAGAATATCCTGTCGTATGAGCATATCATGATTAATCCATTGAGAACGCCAATATGCTTCGCCACAACGTACGCTATGACGACCCAAAATTTCAGCAAAGTAGGTATACATAAACATATCGGAAATTGTTAAAAACAAATATTGTACTGTATTGAAGGCGAGTGCCAGTGTTAGGTCATTCTGAAAAGGAAAGAAAAAGAAAAGTGTAAAATACAAATACCGAACAGAATTTTTTGAAATTGTTTAACAAGAAAAACCGAAGGAAAAAAATATCAAATTATATATAGAAATCTCAATTAACTTACGACAGCGCCACCAAAAGCTATCAAACAAGTCTGCGAAATAACTTGTAGCGATTTGAGTAGGCAGTAATAATTATAAATTTGCTCAAACTCTTTGCACGCACCCATTATAAAGATGTGCAGTTGTACACACTGCACCACACCTGAATGAAAAGCTTTCGTTAAACCCAAAGTTGGTTTTTGAGCCTTTGAATAATCTTGAAGCCTCGATAGGTCAGTTAACTCTTCCTCGCTGTACATATACTGATTTACTTCGTCTTCTGTAGGTTTTAGTAGTTTTGCTTGCTCTGCGCTGGAAATATAAATACAAAAGATTCCGGTTTAACTTACCTCTCGCAAAAACAACTTTTTTCTTTTTAATCTATATATTGTGGCGAATATTAGCATCACTATGCTGTTAGTAAATAATCACAAAAACAAAAAAACAAGCTGCCACACTTATGTGCATGTACAAATTAAAAATTTTAACGAATTTTGGGGATTTCTGATAATTATACACCTTGTGCTAATGTTAGAATCGCTGAACTGTCGAATAAATAACTCCATTATTCAGTATTGCAAAATGTTCTTTATTAAGACTACTTTGGGAATAGTACTTCACAATTATACTTCACAACTAATAGCGTGTTTAAATCAAACTGATTAGTTATTCCTCAGCTTGTGCTTTTATACCCTCTGTTGCCTCGTTCGTATATTTCTCCTAAAGTCTAGACTTTTCACGAACATGGAACAGTATTATCGCATACTTACTATATGCATGTGTATGTGTGAGTAAGAACTTCTGCTCTTAGCTGATGACTACAGTTGTGTATGTGAGATTTCTTTTCACTTCGATCTGCTGGTTATGTGCGTGGAATATTCTTCATTCCCTTGTACATAAGCGTGGCTGTTGTTTTAATGTGTACAGGTACATAAGTGTGGCTGCTTGCTGTTTTTGTTGTTGTGATTACAGTGGAACTTCCCTATAGTGAATTCCCAGGGGACCTGAAAATCACTTCATTATATAGAAACTTTAATTTTTTTTGTAATTTTATTTAAAATAACCAGTAAGTTTTGATTGAGTTACAGTTTCCATTTTTCATTTTCAATAAAAGCTTCCAAATCATGTAAAGAGTTAAAAACATTAATAATTAATAATGTCTTTTACATCTTTAGGGTGCGCAGTGCAGTTATTAAAAAAAACAACACCTTCCTGTTTTCATCACCAAATTTTTTGTAAAACTCATAATCGACAACTAAAGATTTTATTCCCTTGAAGCACCTCGGATTTTTGGCCTTGCCGATTACAAGCAATTTTAGCTGTTCCGATCCAGTCATATTGCTTCCCTCTCACCTTGCTTTGTTTTCCACCAAACCATTTCTCATTTTTGAATGCCAGTGTTTTATTTGGAAAGCATTTGAAACACAGAGCAGTCTCGTCGGCATTAAAGATATTGTTAATTGCAAAGCTAAAAATGAAAGGAAACAATCTGGAAAGTAGACTCAACTGGAGAGAGCAAAAGCAACTGGAGAACGAAATTGAGTTAGTTGGTGTACCTAACGTGGATAATGCAAATGTAGGAGAGTGTGTGCAAAGAATATTTAGAGAAGCTCTTAATCTCACTCTCTCAGCAGAAGATATTAGTAAGTGTTATGTAAATCGCATTAAATAATCAAACACTCTTGACAATATTATTTGTGCCAAACTCTCTTCGTTTGATGTTAAGAAGAAGATCATGCAGAGTAAAAAAACATGTAAAGGGAAGTTAAATGCGTCTGTTTTTGGTGGCGATAAAAAACAAAACATCTACATAAATGATCGCCTTACCAAATATACTAGGGATTTGTTTATGTCAGCAAAAAAAGTAAAAACAGAGAAAAGATTCAAGTACCTATGGATTCAAAGTTCCACTATACTTCTAAAAAAGGTTGATAATGGTGATGCCTGTGTTGTAAGGTCATTTGAGGATCTCAACAAAATAAAAAACTAAATATATTTGTTGCCTATTAGCCTTATGTTTAATA
Organism: Eurosta solidaginis; assembly: GCF_040869045.1. NCBI lineage: Eukaryota > Metazoa > Arthropoda > Insecta > Diptera > Tephritidae > Eurosta > Eurosta solidaginis. The sequence continues at coordinate 18,085,515 of NC_090319.1, forward strand.
ACTTAAATAATAATATTGATCTCATAACTGAAGAGCCCCCCATAACAACCATTAGAAGTATTTCTGATTTGAATAATCATCGAATTCTTATCAATTTAAATCTGCTAATACTGTACGATCTATTGGCAACAAATCTTGATGCTTTCCTGAACCTACCTAGCCTTATTTTTGTATCAGAAATCTGGATATATTCTTTTGAGATTGAGAAATAGAATTTACCTAATTAATAATTCTATGCAAGTGCTAATGATTCGTATCCAGCTGGCGGTGTGGGGGTTTTTGTTCATGATTCGTTTGACTGTAGCAAAATTGAACGACTTAGTCTCACTAGTGCTGATGCTATAAAGGTTTCGTACTGCATTTGCAAATTAAACTTTGTATTTGTCTGTATTTAAAGACTTCACTCGCAACCTGCTCAATTATTTATCGATGAGTTCAATTCATTATTAAGTAGTATATCAACGACTAATCTTGTAATTTTGGGCGATTTTAATTTGGATCTATTAAGTACAAGCCCTGTAGTTAATAATTATAACATGGTATTGTCAGATAATGGATTATATTCCCTTATAAACGAAGCTACTAGACCAGTGGCAGGTACGTGTCTTGATCACGTAATGTGCCGTTCTTTGGTTCTTCTTGGTCTGCCTGTTCCGCTATTAACGCGGACCTGGGTATCACGGATCACTGTATGTGTGGTATTCTCTTTAAAAACACAATGGTTGAGAAAGACGTTAGAAAAAGAAATAGGCATGTTGTGGAAAAAATTAATTTTGATCAACTAAATATTGAACTTCGCTTAAATACTTGGAGCAATGTATACGCCGAAGAAAATGTATCAAGGGCATAGGGCTTGTTTTTAGATAATTTAATGCAATGCATTAACTCCTCAACATACTGCGTTAATAAAAAAGCATCAGAAATCAGACTCAAACCGTGGATTAGTAAATGCTTTTTGAATAGAATTAGGTTGAAAAATTAATTAGGAAAAAAGTGCAACAAACATCCATATGACACCAATTTGAATACTCATTTTCAGCAAATATGCAAACGAATCAATGGAGAAATTCGCAAATGTCGGGACGATTATTATAATAACTTAGTCAATAAATCCAAAGGTAATTCAAAAGAAGAGTGGAAAGTAATAAATAGGATTATTGATAAAAACACAAACAGTCAAGATCCTCATTTTGTTTTACAAAAAGAAGGCGTTGATATTTCTGTTCCCAAATAAATAGCTAATGATTTTAATGAATACTTTACTTCAATTGTGAAGTCAAACTTTCCGCCAAATGTGACACCCCCTTGCGATTGTTGCTCTGATTTTGGAGCAGCTAAAGATTCTTTCAAGGGACCAGCTTCTTTTTTGAGCCAACCTCAGGATCGGAAATTTTAATTGCAATCAAATCTTTGAAAAATAGTAATTCTTCCGGTCATGATGGAATCTCTAACGTTATGTTAAAGAAAATCTCATACAATATTGTTGATGTTTTAAAACATATCTTTAACTTGAGTGTTACAACTGTCGTTTTCCCAGAACAATTAAAATTAGGAATTGTAATACCGATTTTCAAAAAAGGCAATAAAAAAGATATGGCTAACTATAGGCCGATTTTACTTTTGTCATCAGTTAATAAAATTTTGGAGAAAATTGTAAAAGTAAGGATGTTATCCTACTTTGAAAAAATAAATGTTCTTGGTACTTTGCAAATTGGTTTCAGGGATGGTCTTTCTACGGAAGATGCTGTTTTGGACTTCTGCTCAACTATATACAAGGGTATAGATTCAAAAAAAGATTGTGCTGGGCTTTTTGTGGACATTACAAAAGCATTCGACATGGTTGATCATGGCCGTCTTTTAAATAAGCTTTATAATTTGGGAATTCGTGGCTTGTTATACAATTAGTTTGTTTCTTATTTAGGAAATCGTACCCAAAGAGTGAAAATAGGCAACAGTCTTAGTGAGACCAAAGTCATAAACTCTGGTGTACCACAAGGATCGGTTCTTGGTCCCATATTATTCCTTATCTATGTGAACTCACAATTTATTCAACCTTTTAAGGGCAAAGTCGAAGCACTTGCGGATGACCTAGGAATTCCATATAACTCAAAGGATCCTTTAAATTTGATCTTAACCACGATATACACATACTTCGGTCATGGTTTGCGGAACATAAACTGGTTGTCAGCAATAAAATCAAATTAATGTGCTTTAGTCCAAAACTTCAAGAAGCACAAGATCTTAATATAACTTTTCACAGTGCAATATGCAAACGTAATACCCTATATAGTAATAAGTGCTCCAACCATCGTTATGAGTGTTCTTTTCATAATAATACAGCATGTGACTCTAACTGCTTTGAAATTGAAAAAGTGAACAGTTTCAAATACCTAGGAGTCACAATTGACTGTAATCTAAACTGGAATGAGCAAATCGCAACTCTAAGAAAATACTTACTTTCAACCAATCGTATACTTTACCGTTTCAGAAAATACGTTCCAAACCATGCACTGAAAACAGTTTATTATGGTATATTTCATTCAAAATTAGAATATGGAATAAATTGCTGGGGTGGTGCTCACTCCAATAAAATAAATCAATTAACTGTACTGCAGAAATGTGTGGTAAGAAAAATTTTTAATTGTCCACGTCGGACTCACTCCTTTGACTTATTTAGAAGATCAAATATATTCCCAGTTCGGCATTTGTTCTATTGCAAAATTTTAAAAAATTTTTACATGAGAGGTGGCTATTTGCAAAATCCAAGTCGAGGTATGTACAGCCTGCGTAGTAACCATAGCACTTTTGTTTCTTTGCCAGTTTTTCGAACAACATTGTTTAGAAATTCCTACACTGTCTTATCCTGCAAACTTTTTAATTCCCTTCCCGAAAACATACGACACATTAGATCCAGATCTGTGTTTAAAAAAAAAATAAAAACTTGGCTTCTTGAGTTTGATACCAACCAGATAGAAATTTTGATGCAGTACGTTGTATAATATAGTTTTTACTTTTATATAAGCATTGTATAGTTCTGAATTTTGTTTTTTTCTGTTTTATTATGAGGAATTCTGTAAACTTAGCCTTTATCTTCTTTCTTCAAACTGTTTCATGACTTAATTTAGTCAATTTATTTTTGAAATATTTTATTCTCATTTTAAATAATTTTTTTTATATATATCTTGTATTTTTTTTGTTCACCCCACTACTACTATTTATACAATTGAATTTGTTAAAACATGATGTGACATACAACACTATTTTTATTATATAAAATAAAGATGTCACTAACTATTCTCTAAGTAAGGATATTGTAGACATGTAAAATTAAGCTATCGAATATGTACATACACTTATGAGAATAATGAAATAAATAATAATCTAATCTAATGTATTGTAATTTTCAATCAATCTCGGTAAGACGTTCATTACACATTCATCACGACTTTCTATGTTGTCGTCAGCAATTTCCCCACATAACGTCTTTTTAATAACGCCATGCCAATTTTTGAAATAGTCTAACCAACCTGTACTTGCCTCAAACTCGTAGCGTCCTAGTGCTTCAGCAAAATCTCTGGCCTTTGGCTTCAATAATGTTCAAAATAAAGGAATATTCTTACCAAGTGCAACGGCTAACCATTTCAGGATTGCTTCGTCAATATTCTCAAAATGGCAAGGTCGAAGTTTTTTGCGTTTGGTATTTACTGCTAAATCCTCCGAATTTTTTAAAATCACTTCATTATTCTTTAAAATATTTGATAAAATGCTGGGAAGAACTTCGAATTGATTAGCAATATCCTTTTTTTGACCTCCCTTTATCAACCTTGTTTATGATTAATAACTTTTTTTCAAGCGAAATGCTGCTTCGATGCGTTATTTTAACTTCAATCAGTGATCAAAACTACAATAGCTGAGCTCTTTCTGTTTTAATTTTGGTATTCCCCTTATTACAGTTTATCCATAATTCTGGGAATACCCAGTTACATGTAATTTATTGTAATAGAAAACTTATTTGAAAAAATTCCCTATATGGAGACAAAAACGTATGACGCTTGAATTTCCAGCTGTAAAATTTGTTCATTATATAGAAAATTTTCACTATATAGAAATGCATTATAAGGAGACAAAAACACCGAAAGTAGAACGATAAAGCAGTGTCTTCGAAACCACTTCATTATAAGGAGAACTTCATTATATGGAAGTTCACTGTAGAGAAGTTCGACTGTATTTACTAACAGTATAGTATAGTATTCGCCACAATATATATAAATGAATTTGTTTGCGTTAGTACGCTCAAAGCTGAAAAATGGCTATACGGATTTTAGTAACTTTTCTCTGTTATTTTCGATCCGATTCAGGGATTGTTTACGGCAAACAATTTTTTTAAAAAACCTCATTTGTAAAATATTTTAACCAATACTTGAAACGGTTTGACCGGTTTCAATAATTTTTTCTTTTCCTTATTCAAGTGTTCCTTACTAAGTGTTCATTTAAACCAAAAAAAATTGAAAATCATCAATTTATAGATATTTTAGCTAATATAACTTATATTGCTGTTATTATTCCTGCCACTTTGGTTGCTTCTATACCTGATATTACACCACTTTCTTATATGCAACATTTCTTCATCTTATATATAACAAGTAAAAGTGTCTAAGTTCGGGTGTAACCGAACATTATATACTCAGCGTGAGCTTCAATTGTACATTTCATTTCAGATAAATTACTTTTCTACATAACACGTGGCACCGCCCGTTTAAAAAAAAAATGTCTCCCCATTTCCTCTTGCAATAAAACTTGATAGGTGAAATATCATTGATTCAAAACTATTTTTTGCTAAGTTGTAGCTTATAATTCTAGTCTACGAACCTTTTAAACTTGTTTTATATCTAAGTTGCCGTGGTCTTTAACCGATCCCGTTCATTTTTACTAGAAATATTTTCTGCTATAAGGAAAATATGTGTACATATTTTCATTACGATATGTTAATTTTTCTTCGAGGTATGTCTCCCGAAACATAGAAAATTGCTTAGTCATAAAAGGGGCGGTGCCACACGCATTTTCAAAAATTTTAGTGTTTTTCCTATTTAATTTAATAAATTTTCCAATTCAATTTATAAAGTAAAATTCTATTAATACAAAGCTTTTTTTCGCAAAGAAAAAGCTTATTATTTTCGTCTACGAGCCTTATAAAAATCTTTTATGTAAAAGTGGGGCGTGGTTTTTAAACGATCTCGTCCATTTTTTCTAGAAATATTTCCTGCTATAGGAAAATTTGTGTACCCAATTTTATTACGTTCCGTTAATTTTCTTCGAGTTATGGCTCCCGAAACATAGAAAATTGCTTAGTCTTAAAAGGGGCGGGGCCACGCCCATTTTTTTAAATTTGAAGGTTTTCCTATTTATTGTTATAAATCCACTTGGGGGAAAAAATACATTGATATAAAGCTCTTTTTTGCAAAAAAAATTTTCAAATTTTTATCAAGAGTCTCAATATCAGTCCACATCTCAAATTTCAACATTCTAGGTATATTATTTACTAAATAATCAGTTTTTTTGTGTTTTCCAAAATGTTATATATATAAAAAGTGGGCGTGGTTATCATCCGATTTCGCTCATTTTCAATACCAATCTATTCTGGGTCCAGATAAGCTCTTGTACCAAAATTCAATATTTACTCAAGTTATCGTCTTAACAGACGGACGGACGGACGGACGGACGGACATGGCTCAATCAAATTTTTTTTTCGATACTGATGATTTTGATATATGGAAGTCTATATCTATCTCGATTCCTTTATACCCGTACAACCAACCGTTATGCAATCAAAGTTAACATACTCTGTGTGCAAAGCACGCTGAGTATAAAAAGGAAGCCTGAAATGTGCGCTAGTTTGTAGCTGGTGTTTGAATATACCTCACGCGGTTGGTTGCCATCGACGCACAGGGTCTCGAGATATAAATCAAAACATGGACCTAGAATGTGTTTTTGACATTATGGGTATCAAATTGAAGCTGTTGATGTGTGCTTTAGTACAGAGTAATTTTTGCTGTAGATTTGTGCTTTAGTACAGAGTAAGTTTTACACCGCTGGGTGACTAGGGTCTCGAGATATAGGCCCCCCCCCCCCCCCCCCCCCCCCAGAATGTGTGTGCATTATGTATATCAAATGAAAGCTGTTGCTGAGAACTTTCGAATAATTTTCATTGTGTTATTCGATTTAGTTGCATCAACCTGGCAAAACTGATAAATATGCATGCGAAGCCGAAATAAAGACATGAATTAATAATACCCACATTCCTATTTACATACGTCCTATTCGATTTGCCTGAAATTTGGTATATAAATTTGCCTATATTAATATTTACGATGCTTTTTTGCGGGAAGTAGACCAGAGACGGAGTGGGACAGGGATTAGCACTAGGACTGGGACTCAGACGGAGACTGAGACTCGGAGTGGGACTGGTACTGAGACTCGGAATGGAACTGGAACAAAATACATACCACCCTCCGAGACTGGCGAGAAAGAGGTAGAATGAGACGAAAATGGAGATAGATGAAGCGAAAAAGACGGAGAGAGGAGTGAACAAAAATATTAGGAAAAAGTGTGTAGGGGGGAGGGCAGGGTTAGACGGAAAAAGCTTATTAAAATGTATGCAGATAGACCAAATTTAGGGCAGAACAACGTCTGCCGGATCTGCTAGTTTCGTACGTGTTAAGAAGTGATACAAATTCAAATTTTTGTATAAAACCAATGTTGCCGTACCGAGAAACGGGCCAAAACGCTTTTGAGAGTACCAAAATAATTGTTTCCCAGTTGTAATATTAATATATATAAATCCGCAATGTACTCCTTTGCTACTTAGCCGATTTCAATCAAATCGGCACACGGTGGGGAATTTGATCCAACTTGAAAGATAGGATAGCATTCCTTTGCAGTTACTTTCCGGGAAGTGGACCAGGGCCGGATCTATTTGAACAAATGGTTCAATTCGCCTGAAAATTGGTATATAGGTAGCACTTTGCCTAGATTAGTAATCACGATACTTTTTCCCTGGGAACAGCACCAGGGACCGACATTTTCGAACAAATTCTGCTCTTGGTTCATTTATCTTATTTTTATCATATAAGTAGCTTTGCCTAGATTAGTATTTATGCGAAAAGAAGTAAGGGACAGAGAGGAGAGAGAAAGAGACGCCGAAAACGAGAAGGAAAGAGGGAGGAGTGAATCAAATTATAAAAAAAGGCAAACATTGCTTAAAAACTATGCAAATAGACCAAATCTAGGGTAGAGCAACGCCTGCCGGGTCTGCTAGTGTTATTTAAAATTATTTATAGAAAATTTCTGAATTTAAGCAAAAAAGGAAGTTTTTATATCCAGTATGTACTTGTACACACGTGTATTATCTTTCAAGATTGGGTATATAAACCCTGAAAGGATTGGTATTGAAAATGGTCAAAATCAGATAATCACTACGCTTCCTTTTTCGATATAGAAATTTTTGAAAAATGGAAACGGAATGCATTAAGAAATACTGGTAAAGTGATCAAACTTAGCTAGAGGACTAACGTTATTACGCAAAATATAAATTTAATAAAATTTCGGAAAATATGTGTGGCACCGCCCACATTAAGTAGAAGAAAACTAAGAAGCTTTGCAAACCATAATAATATATTTAATGCTTAACGTGGGAACCTGCCATCGTATGGCTTAACCACGGCCCTAATTGCATGTTCATTGGCACAACGAAGGGTCCATTTTTTCTACCAAACACTTCAGTCAACGATAGTTGGTACCAAATTAGCTTGTATTTGGGTGTACAGTCGCAAGGTCTTACCTTGGTAAGATGCAAGATCTTTTTAAAGCCTTTTCAATTTTATGGATAGTGACATCCCGTTGCACGATAACCATTTGTTTCAGTACAATTCTAAGCGTAAATAAATAAATAATATATAAAAGATTCATGCATAACTTAGAATGGGTAAAGAGGTTGTTCAGAACTTTGCGACACAGCCTTCAAAAACGAACTTATAGCAGCCGAGGCTCTGACGTCCCCAAGTTCCTCATGAAACTAGGAGGTGTGAAGCGGGATAGCCTTAAAAGTTCAAAGAGGTTTTATGAAATCGTTGCAAAGATGGGCGGGCTTGTATTACATATACATATGAATAGAAAGCGACCTAAGTATAAATCGCAGCTAGGTGGCGCAACGATCGAGATATTCAAAAAAATCGTACTTGTGTTCCGATTTGGCTCATATTTGGAACACGTAATACATACACAAATAGAAAACCACCTATGAAAAAAATGGCCGCTAGGTGGCGCAAGTATCGAGATATTCAAAAAAATCGTAGTTGTGGTCCGATTTGGATCATATTTGGAACATGAAATACATACATGAATAGAAAGCGACCCGTGACAAAATCGCCGCTATGTGGCGCAAAAATCGAGATATGCAAAAAAATCGTATTTGTGGTCCGACTTGTCTCATATTTGGAACACGTAATACAAGTTAACACAGTCTAATGCCCTGTAAATTGTTTAGACTACATTGTTGCATTCATTTCCGGCCAAATATTAATGAAAAACGATACCCGATGTTTCCACCTGCGGAGTCAATTTATAGTAAACAATTCAAACCATGGGGATCGCTGAGCCAGCATACCCGCAGGCATATACCAACACCACCGATATCAACGAATTGCCGCGGCAGCGGACAACATCATAAGCTGCAAGCGCAACAGCAGCGACGACGACGACGACGGTGATGGCTATAGCTCAGGGAAGAAATAAGTTAGGGTAGATTATTCAGTTCTAAATTAGACTCAGCAAGTAAGGAAGGGGCTGTCTTCGGCTGTGCCGAAGACTTCATACCTTTCATAAAAGTGGACCAGGGTTGACTCTAGAATGTCTTTGTACAATATGGGTATCAAATGAAAGGTGTTAATGAGTATTTTAAAAGGGCGTGGGCCTTAGTTCTATAGGTGGACGCCTTTTCGAGATATCGCCATAAAGGTGGACCAGGGGTGACTCTAGAATTTGTTTGTACGATATGGGTATCAAACGAAAGGTGTTAATGAGTATTTTAAAAGGGCGTGGGCCTTAGTTATATGGGTGGACGCCTTTTCGGGATATCGCCATAAAGGTGGACCAGGGGTGACTGTAGAATATGTTTGTACGATACGGGTATCAAATGAAAGGTGTTAATGAGTATTTTAAAAGGGCGTGGGCCTTAGTTCTATAGGTGGACGCCTTTAAGGTGGACCAGGGGTGACTCTAGAATTTGTTTGTACGATATGGGTATCAAACGAAAGGTGTTAATAAGTGTTTTAAAAGGGAGTGGGCCTTAGTTGTATGGGTGGACGACTTTTCGGGATATCGCCATAAACGTGGACCAGGGGTGACTCTAGAATGCGTTTGTACTATATGTGTATCAAATGAAAGGTGTTAATGAATATTTTAAAAGAGCGGGGCCTTAGTTCTATAGGTGGACGCCTTTTCGAGATATCGCCATAAAGGTGGACCAGGGGTGACTCCAGAATTTGTTTGTACGATATGGGTATCAAATGAAAGGTGTTAATGAGTATTTTAAAAGGGCGTGGGCCTTAGTTCTATAAGTGGACGCCTTTCCAAGATATAGCCATAAAGGTGGACCGGGGGTGACTCTAGAATTTGTTTGTACGATATGGGTGTCAAATGAAAGGAGTTAATGAGTATTTTAAAAGGGAGTGCGCCTTAGTTCTATAGGTGGATGCCTTTTCGAGATATCGCCATAAAGGTGGGCCAGGGGTGACTATAGAATTTTTTTGTTAGATATGGGTATCAAATGAAAGGTGTTAATGGGTATTTTAAAAAGGAGTGGGCCTTAGTTCTATATGTGGACGCCTTTTCAAGATATCGCCATAAACGTGGACCAGGGGTGACTCTAGAATGTGTTTGTACGATATGGGTATCAAATTAAAGGTATTAATGAGGGTTTTAAAAGGGAGTGGCCCTTAGTTGTATATGTGAAGGCGTTTTCGAGATATCGACCAAAATGTGGACCAGGGTGACCCAGAACATCATCTGTCGGGTACGCTAATTTATTTATATATGTAATACCACGAACAGTGTTCCTTCCAAGATTCCAAGGGCTTTTGATTTCGCCCTGCAAAACTTTTTCATTTTCTTCTACTTAATATGGTAGGTGTCACACCCATTTTACCAAGTTTTTTTTTATAAGTTATATTTTGCGTCAATAGACCAATACAATTACCATGTTTCATCCCTTTTTTCGTATTTGGTATATAATTATGCCATTTTTTCGATTTTTCGAAATTTTCGATATCGAAAAAGTGGGCGTGGTTATTGTCCGATATCGTTTATTTTAAATATCGATCTGAGATGAGTGCCAAGGAATCTACATACCAAATTTCATCAAGATACCTCAAAATTTACTCAAGTAATCGTGTTAACGGACAGACGGACGGACGGACGGACGGACATGGCTCAATCGAATTTTTTTTCGATACTGGTGATTTTGATATATGGAAGTCTATATCTATTTCGATTCCTTTATACCTGTACAACCAACCGTTATCCAATCAAAGTTAATATACTCTGTAAACTCTGCTCAACTGAGTATAAAAATAGGTAGGTACTTTGTGTGAGGATTCAAAGTTTCACGTTTTTCTGGTCTGCATGTAAAAACTATGACTACGAATCACGTATTTCAAAAATTATGACGTAAACGTAAGTATTTGATGAAATTTTTTGAGGACCCCAAAGCCGAGGACTTTGTATCCTCACAACATACACATATCCATACATTTTTCTAAAGAACATACATTTTGAAATAATTTGGTGTGATGGTAGCGTGCTCCGCCTATCACACCGTATGCCCTGGGTTCGCACCCCGGTCAAAGCAACATCAAAATTTTAGAAATAAGGTTTTTCAATTAGAAGAAAATTTTTCTAAGCGGAGTCGCCCCTCGGCAGTGTTTGGCAAGCGCTCCGGTTGTATTTCTACCATGAAAAGCCCTCAGTGAAAACTCATCTGCCTCGCAGATGCCGTTCGGAGTCGGCATTAAACATGTAGGTCCCGTCCTTCAAAAGAAAAAAATAATAAATTTGTAAACACCAGCGAATTTTTAGGTAGGGAAAATGAAGAGGAGCACGACGCAAATTGGAAGAGAAGCTCGGTCTTAGATCTCTTCAGAGGTTATCGCGCCTTACATTTATTTTTTTTTTAAACCATTGCATAGATTTTATCGCGGGCTTGGCGACTAAATGAAAAAAAAACCGTAACGGATATTTGTCAAAAAAGATCCGAAAAGGCTCGAAAAGGATCGCAAAGGTTCGGTGTTAGCAACAGGCCAAATACATAAGATTGGATCTCTATCATAAACAGCGGTGGGCACCACTACATTTGCACGGCTATCAAATTGAGAATGTGTTAGTAAACACGAACGCGTAGCGAGTACGAAAGCAAAATCAATTATTTATTTAGTTTGATTTCAATGCTTGAACGGTGAATACGTGTCACACGCACTCTTTGGTACTCTGTTTTAAGCGCGCGTGCGACACTTCCTCAACGTACGGCCATCGAAATCAAACTAAAAGAGCTGTCGTTGATTTTCACGAAGTAGCCATTGTGCTATCGCTTATCGTATACATATATGGTCGCTTACAAGCCAACCTAATAAAACCGCACTGCGTTTTTTTAGCGCACGCAAACAACCGGCGTTTTTTGCCCTAACCCAAATAAGCATGCGTTGCGACAATGTAAAGCATGTGTGCAAACGTCAAATCTAAATGTCACGCAGAACAAAAATTGGAAATCGAGTCAGGTTTTGACGCAGCAAATTCAATTTGAGTTGCTCTCATACAAGTTGTATGTGCATGAGACATTTTTGACAGAAAATGACTTGCGTGTGTTTATGTTAGGTTGGCTTGTTAGCAGGTGCTAAGCTCACGCCCACCCCGGATCATACAGTTAAAGTTAAAGTTAAAGTTAAAGTTAAAGTTAAAGTGAATGTTAAAGTTAAAGCGAAAGTTATAGTTAAAAATAAAGTTAAAGTTAAAGTTAAAAATAAAGTTAAAGTTAAAGTGAAAGTTAAAGTTAAAGTTAAGGTTAAAGTTAAAGTTAAAGTTAAAGCTAAAGTTAAAGTTGAAGTTAAAGTTAAGTTAAAGTTAAAGTTAAAATTAAAGTTAAATTAAAGTTAAGGTTAAAGTTAAAGTTAAAAATAAAGTTAGAATTAAAGTTAAAGTTAAAGTTAAAGTTAAAAATAAAGTTAAAGTTAAAGTCAAAGTTAAAGTTGAAGTTAAAGTTAAAGTTAAAATTAAAGTTAAAGTTAAAGCTAAATAAAGTTAAGGTTAAAGTTATAGTTAAAAATAAAGTTAAAAGTTAAAGTTAAAAATAAAGTTAAAGTTAAGTTAAGATTAAAGTTAGAGTTAAAAATAAAGTCAAAGTTAAAGTTAAAAATAAAGTTAAAGTTAAAGTTAAGGTTAACGTTATAGTTAAAAATAAAGTTAAAGTTAAAGTTAAAAATAAAGTTAAAGTTAAAGTCAAAGTTATTAAAGTTAAAGTTAAAGTTAAAGTTTTTTTTTTTAAAAAAAAGTTAGGTTAAAGTTAAGGTTAAAATTAAAGTTAAAGTTAAAGTTAAAGTTAAAGTTAGAGTTAAGGTTAAAGTTAAAGTTGAAGTTAAAGTTAAAGTTAAAGTTAGATTTAAGGTTAAAGTTAAAGTTAAATTTTAAGTTAAAGTTACAGTTAAAGTTAAAGTTAAAGTTAAGGTTAAAGTTGCGGCCACCGTGGTGTGATGGTAGCGTGCTCCGCCTACCGCACCATATGTCCTGGGTTCGCACCCCGGGCAAAGCAAAATCAAAATTTTAGAAATAAGGTTTTTCAATTAGAAGACAATTTTTCTAAGCGGGGTCGCCCCTCGGCAGTATCTGGTAAGTGCTCCGAGAGTATTTCTGCCATGAAAAGCTCTCAGTGAAAACTCATCTGCCTCGCAGATGCCGTTCGGAGTCGGCATAAAACATGTAGGTCCCGTCCGGCCAATTTGTAGGGAAAATCAAGAGGAGCACGACGCAAATTGGAAGAGAAGTTCGGCCTTAGATCTCTTCGGAGGTTATCGCGCCTTACATTTATATTTTATTTTATATCTATCTCGATTCCTTTATACCTTTACAATAGGCCGGGTCGATTTGTGGGGAGGCAAAAAAATCGCCCATTGCTCTGTGAAAATCATATTCTAGGGATCAAAATTATAAACTTTACCGAAGGAACCATACCTCTAATATGAATTCTGATGTCCTCCCCCCCCCCTTTGGATCGAACTTGCAAATTTTGAAAAATCCCACTTTGAAATGCCTATGTTTTTTCTTTTTGGAGTTTATTTTTCTCTTTAGAAATTTATTTAGTCAGAACATATGTAAATGAAAAAATGAATTTAACTTAGTAATAGAAAAGAAATTTAAAAAAATTATTAGAAATTAGCGTTTTTACAACCCCCTTTTAAAACCAATGATGCATTTGCATGTCGTAAACATAGTTGTGTGGGTTTTTTATTCAACCGTTTTAAAAAATGAAGGTATCACTGTGACACAATTGCAGATCGTCAAATTGCTTGTGTTTTTTTTTAAGCCACCACAAGACACAGCAGGTAGAATTGAAATTGCTCCTACCCAAAAATTTACCCAAGGGGGGGGGACATCAGAATTCATTTTAGAGGTATGGTTCCTTCAGCAAAGTTTCTTAGTTTGATCCCTAGAATACGATGCGAGCAATGAGCGATTTTTAAATCGACCCGCCCTACTGTACAAGCAACCGTTATTCAATCAAAGTTAATATACTTTGTGTGCAAAGAACGCTAAATATAATGACGCCAGAAGAATGCAGAAATAGCTCCGAAACTACTTCGAAATCATCTCGAAATTGGCAAAAGATGGTATTGAAGTAATCCTAAAAAATCCGGGGTCATATAAAAATAATCCCGAAATGTTATATATATCAAAATATTTTCCCGTAAAAGGCGGGATATGATCCTTAAAGCTATCCCGAAATGCTCCCGACCTAAAGTAGAAAGCATATTACTTCTGAAATAGCTCCAAAAACTCTTAAGGGGCTTTCCTCTTCTCACTGATCGCAAAAACAGTTCCCAATAAATCCTGATATAACCCCGAAATTAACAAAATGATCCCGAAACAATCCCAGAATATTACGAAATCATCCCAAAGCAGCCTTGAAATTATCCTAAAATACTGCGTAGATAGTCTACAATTGGTATCAAAATCTATACGAACTCTAACCTCAATAGTGCAGAGACTACCCGGAAATAGTTCAGACATGATCCATAAGAGAGTTCTGAAATTATCCTAAAACACTCCCGAAATTGCCCCAAATTTGTCTTCCTAGTTGTAGACTTATCGTAAGAGGTATGCGTTCTACTATATCATACCTACGTTAATTCAGTGGTTTTTCATCTATAGGAAAATTAGCAAATTTATCTATATATTAATACGCTAACAAAATTTCCATACAATCAATTGACAGGTTGTTTCGCATACTTAGCATTTGTAGAATCATATAAAAGTTATATGAATCGATTCGTATTGATCAGCCACAGTGCATAAGCCTATTCTTGTTAACAAATATTACTCTATTTGTTTATAATTAATAGAAAAATTTTTTGTAAATTCGAACAATTCATACAAATATCGTAATTCATTATCGTGCACAAGCGCGCCATCTTTGGGAACAATCATCTAAGTTTGCTAATGCGAATTTCAAAGACCTAAACCTTTATGCACAAGCGCGCCGTCTTTGGGAACAATTATCTAAGTGTTTAATGTGAATTTCAAATGTTATGTATCCCCGCTAAATTTGAAGGCACAAATGTTTCACCTGCATACAAATATGGTTTTCCATTGTTGCCGCTTACCTATAATAGCCTCTACCAAAATCCTAAAAAATTGTTCCAAAATAATTTATAGCGTACCAAAAATCTTAAATAGAATTAATTTTTGACCGGCCAATTTTTTGTGGCAAATTTTACCTACACGTAAATATATAAGTCTTTATTTAACAAATTCTTTGTTTTTTATTTTAGTTTTTTTCAAAAAAACATGAAATCACAAATATTGAGTTAAGTTTTGTTGAAACTAACTAATTTATTTATAACAATTAATGGCAAATTTGCTCGAAAATGTTGTTGCATTTGCAGATTTAATCCTCATTTTAGATAAAGTACGTCTTCTACTGAACAAAAAAGAAAAAATTACAAAAATATAACATTACATTTTTATACTCAGTTCAGCAGAGCTCACAGAGTATATTACCTTTGATTGGATAACGGTTGGTTGTACAGGTATAAAGGAATCGAGATAGATATAGACTTCCATATATCAAAATCATCAGTATCGAAAAAAAATTTGATTGAGCCATGTCCGTCCGTCCGTCCGTCCGTCTGCCCGTTAACACGATACCTTGAGTAAATTTTGAGGTATCTTGATGAAATTTGGTATGTAGATTCCTGGGCACTCATCTAAGATCGCTATTTAAAATGAACTATATCAGACTATAACCACGCCCACTTTTTCGATATCGAAAATTTCGAAAAACAAAATAGAAAATTAGTAAGATTTTGGACAATGGGCGTGGCACCGCCCACTTTTACAAGAAGGTAATTTAAAAGTTTTGCAAGCTGTAATTTGGCAGTCGTTGAAGATATCATGATGAAATTTGGCAGGAACGTGACTACTATTACTATATATGTGCTAAATAAAAATTAACAAAATTGCGTGAAGAACACGCCCACTTTTTAAAAAAAATTTTTTTTAATTCAAATTTTAACAAAAAATTTAATATCTTTACTGTATATAAGTAAATTAAGTCAAAATTCAACTCCAGTAATGATATGATGCAACAAAATACAAAAATAGAAGAAAATTTCAAAATGGGCGTGGCTCCGCCCATTTTCATTTAGTTTGTCTAGAATACTTTTAATGCCAAAAGTCGAACAAAAATTTACCAATCCTTCTCAAATTTAGTAGAGGCATAGATTCTATGACTGTAACTGTTCTCTGTGAAAATGGGCGAAATCGGTGGAAGCCACGCTCAGGTTTATACACAGTCCACCGTCTGTCCTTCCGCTCGGCCGTTCATACAATAACTTGAGCAAAAACCGATATATCTTTACTAAACTTAGCCCACGTACTTACTTGAACTCACTTTATCTTGGTATAAAAAATGGCCGAAATCCGACCATAACCACGCCCACTTTATCGATATCGAAAATTACGAAAAATTAAAAAAAAAAAATGCCATAATTCTATACCAAATACGAAAAAAGGGATGAAACTTGGTAACTGGATTGGTTTATTGACGCAAAATATAACTTTGGAAAAAACTTTGTAAAATGGGTGTGACACCTACCATATTAAGTAGAAGAAAATGAAAAAGTTCTACCATCCGAAATCAACAGCCCTTGGAATTTTGGCAGGAATACTGTTAGTGGTATTGCATATATAAATAAATTAGCAGTACCCGACAGATGATTTTCTGGATCACCTGGTCCACATTTTGGTCGATATCTCGAAAACGCCTTCACATATACAACTAAGGGCCATTCCCTTTTAAAACCCTCATTAATACCTTTATTTTGATATCCATATCGTACAAACACATTCTAGAGTCACCCCTGGCCCATCCTAATGGCGATATCTCGAAAAGGCGTCCACCTATAGACCTAATGCTCACTCCCTCTTAAAATGCTCAGTAACACCTTTCGTTTGATACCCATATCGTACAAATATTCCAGAGTCACCCCTGGCCCACCCTAATGGCGATATCTCGAAAAGGCGTCCACCTATAGACCTAATGTCCACTCCCTCTTAAAATTCTCAGTAACACCTTTCGTTTGATACCCATATCGTACAAACATTCTAGAGTCACCCCTGGCCCACCCTAATGGCGTTATCTCGAAAAGGCGTCCACCTATAGACCTAATGCCCACTCCCCCTTAAAATGCTCAGTAACACCTTTCGTTTGATACCCATACCGTACAAACATTCTAGAGTCACCCCTGGCCCACCCTAATGGCGATATCTCGAAAAGGCGTCCACCTATAGACCTAATGCCCACTCCCTCTTAAAATACTCAGTAACACCTTTCGTTTGATACCCATATCGTACAAACATTCTAGAGTCACCCTTGGTGCACCTTTATGGCGATATCTCGAAAAGGCGTCCACCTATAGAACTAAGGATTATTCCCTTTTAAAATACTCATTACCACCTTTCATTTGATACCCATATCGTACAAACACATTCTAGAGTCACCCTGGCCCACCCTAATGGCGATATCTCGAAAAGGCGTCCACCTATAGACCTAATGCCCACTCCCTCTTAAAATGCTCAGTAACACCTTTCGTTTGATACCCATATCGTACAAACATTCTAGAGTCACCCTTGGTCCATCTTTATGGCGATATCTCAAAAAGGCGTCCACCTATAGAACTAAGGATTACTCCCTTTTAAAATACTCATTACCACCTTTCATTTGATGCCCATATCGTACAAACACATTCTAGAGTCACCCCTGGCCCACCGTAATGGCGATATCTCGAAAAGGCGTCCACCTATAGACCTAATGCCCACTCCCTCTTAAAATGCTCAGTAACACCTTTCGTTTTATACCCATATCGTACAAACATTTTACAGTCACCCCTGGCCCACCCTAATGGCGATATCTCGAAAAGGCGTCCACCTATAGACCTAATGCCAACTCCCTCTTAAAATGCTCAGTAACACCTTTCGTTTGATACCCATAGCGTACAAACACATTCTAGAGTCACCCCTGGCCCACCCTAATGACGATATCTCGAAAAGGCGTCCACCTATAGACCTCATGCCCACTCCCTCTTAAAATGCTCAGTAACACTTTTCGTTTGATACCCATATCGTACAAACATTCTAAAGTCACCCCTGGTCCACCTTTATGGCGATATCTCGAAAAGGCGAACACCTATAGAACGAAGGCCAACTCCCTTTTAAAATACTCATTAACTCCTTTCTTTTGATACCCATATTGTACAAACAAAGTCTAGAGTCAACCCTGGTCCACCTTTATTGCGATACCCCGAACAGGCGTCCACCTATAGAACTAAGGCCCACTCCCTTTTAAAATGCTCAGTAACACTTTTCGTTTGATACGCATATCGTACAAACATTCTAGAGTCACCCTTGGTCCACCTTTATGGCGATATCTCGAAACGGCATCCACCTATGGAACTAAGGATTACTCCCTTTTAAAAAACTCATTAACACCTTTCTTTTGATACCCATATTGTACAAACACATTCTAGAGTCACCCCTAGTCCACCTTTATGTCGATATTTCGAGACGGCATCCACCTATAGAACTAAGGCCCACTCCCTTTTAAAATACTCATTAACACCATTCGTTTGATGCCCATATTGTACAAACAAATTCTATGGTCACCTCCCTTTTAAAATACTCATTAACACCTTTCATTTGATACCCATATCGTAGAAACAAATTCTAGAGCCACCCCTGGCCCACCTTTATGGCGATATCTCGAAAGGCGTCCACCCATAGAACTAAGGCCCACTCGCTTTTAAAACACTCATTAACACCTTTCGTTTGACACCTATATTGTACAAACGCATTCTAGAGTCACCCCTGGTCCACCTTTATAACGATATCCCGAAAAGGCGTCCACCTATAGAGCTAAGGTCCACTCCCTTTTAAAATACTCATTAACACCTTTCATTTGATACCCATGTCGTACAAACAAATTCTAGAGTCACCCCTGGTCCACCTTTATGGCGATATCTCGAAAATGCGTCCACCTATAGAACCAAGACCCACTCCCTTTTAAAATACTCATTAACACCTTTCATTTGATACCCATATCGTACAAACAAATTCTAGTGTGACCCGTGGTCCACCTTTATGGCGATATCTCGAAAAGGCGTCCACCTATAAAACTAAGGCCCACTCCTTTTTAAAATACTCATTAACATCTTTCATTTGATACCCATATCGTACAAACAAATTCTAGAGTCACCCCTGGTCCACCTTTATATCGATATTTCGAAAAGGCGTCCACCCATAGAACTAAGGCCCACTCCCTTTTAAAATACTCATTAACACCTTTCGTTTGATACCCATATTGTATAAACGCATTCTAGAGTCATTCTGGTCCACCTTTATGGCGATATCTCGAAAAGGCGTCCACCTACAAAACTAAGGCCCACTCCCTTTCAAAATACTCATTAACACCTTTCATTTGATACCCATATCGTACAAACAAATTCTAGAGTCACCTCTGGTCCACCTTTATGGCGATATCTCGAAAAGCCGTCCGCCTATAGAACTAAGGCCCACTCTCTTTTAAAATCCTCATTAACACCTTTCATTTGATACCCATATCATACAAACAAATTCTAGAGTCCCTCTGGGCCACCTTTATGGCGATATCTCGAAAAGGCGTTCACCTATAGAACTGAGGCCAACGCCCTTTTAAAAAACTCATTAGCAACTTTCTTTTGATACCCATATCATACAAACAAATTCTAGAGTCACCCCTGTTCCACCTTTATGGCGATATCTCGAAAAGGCGTCCACCTATAGAACTAAGGCCCACGCCCTTTTAAAAAATTCATTAACACCTTTCATTTGATACCCATATCGTACAAACAACACATTTCAGGGTTACCCTAGGTTCATTTTCCTACACGGTGATTTTCCCTTATTTTGTCTCCATAGCTCTCAACTGAGTATGTAATGTTCGGTTACACCCGAACTTAGCCTTCCTTACTTGTTTTTTTATATTTTTATTTTATTTTTTATGAAGGTATCCTCTATTTTACTCGAAATTTTTGTTTTGTGTCACACTTACATATTAGATATGTATTTATACCAACTTAAACGGGTGGCGTGAATAGGCTTAGCAAGTTTCTTAATTTTTAACAAAAAGTTCGAGTTTTTTGAATTACAACACTATTGACGTAAATGGGCGATATGTGTATATGGGTGATATAGGCCTACTGGGGAACGGAGCTCCCAAAACTAACTTCGGTAGCGCGCCAACGGGGACCTTCCGGGTGGTGTGGAAAAACCTATTTTTCAATTCAATTTCAAGTAATTTCATCATAATTCAATGTCAATTTCATATGATTTTACATAATTTTTATATTTTTGTTTAAGGAGGTCCATACCAAAACGTTATAATTACATGTGAAAAGTTTGTAGAAAATTTAAGAAGATACAATCAAAAAGTACAAAGTCTTAGATCAAATTCAAAATTTTAAAGAAAAAGTTAAGTAAGTTAGACCAGTTTGCTATATTTCCAACACTTGATGCATAGACTGAGTTGAAAAAAATACACGTTGGTCGAATTTCGACCAGAGGCGATACTAGTAAACTTTAAATTGCTCTATCTTAGCGAAAAAAAAAGATATTTGAGCAAGCCCAACGCCATTCGTAAGAGAAAGACTTTTTCTTTAAGTTGCTATGTGTGCTTTTAACAAAAGCATATAACCTCAAAAATAGGCAAAAACGGTGTTTTTTGCACATTTAGGTTAGGATATCTCAAAATCCTGACGTGATAGAGCAATTCTGCGTACAGATTTGAATTCAGCGCATCGAAACTTTTAGGAAAGTATGGTCTTGTTTATGGTCAAATTTCTTGTCGGCCTGTGTAATCGGTGAAATAGAATATATATAATATATGAGTTTGGTTGAGGTCAGTAAAGAAAGTAACAACTTTATTTATCACACATTCGATGAATATAACTAAAGCTTTTTATTAAGTCGCAATCATCAACATTTCTTTGTAACAATACCATAAAAACCTCGCCATTTCGACTGCTGAGTGGAATTTCAAACTATCTCAGGCACCATTTAGAAAACGCGCTACCTCCGCATAGACGTAAAATGTTTTGACGTGAGCTGGGGCATTTATACAAAGAATTCTGTAATGGGGCTTTCAGCCGAGATAGGGCGATGTAGCACTCAGCAGTCATATATGTAATACTCCGATATTGGTATATTGCTAGACATACTGGTATGGAAGAAAACTCCATTATTTGCAGTAGCCTTAGCAAGAAAGGTGTGGATCCGAGCTCTTTGAGACACCTTAATTTCAAGTTAGGCGTTAATGCCAACTCATATGCGATGCTGTTGCGGCCTGAACTATGGCCTGCAAATATTGTTGTGCGCCCATTTAAATTCAAGCCAAAAAACAACGAAAACCAACCGATTTCCGACGGCAGTCGGTTGGGTTAGATGGAAGAAATAATCACCTAAGATTATATATGCAGAATATGGCTGGTGTTAGAACAAAATCCCAACTGGTGCGGCTATTTAGCTCCCATGAAGAATATGATGTTTTTGTCTTCATTGAGACGTGGCTAAATGAAAACTTTTTCAGCGAGGAATATTTTGATCCTATGTTATACAATGTTTTTCGCAAAGACAGAAATTCAAACCTTACTGGTTGTGCACGAGGTGGTGGAGTTCTCATTGCGGTACATTCCAAACATCATGCTTCTGAAATCATACTGGAAAATAATAGTGCGCTACTTGACCGGCTATGTATATGCATTCGAGGCTAATCAGACACTGTTTTTGTTTGTGCTTCATATATTCCGCCCAATAGTAGCTACGACTTATACACTGCACATGTCGATAATATTACGTCACTGGCATTGAACAAAGTTGGTGGTGATCATCTCTGCGTGCTGGGTGATTTTAATCTGGGTAATGTTAAATGGTCACAGACTCTATCAAACTCAGCTTTAATAGCATGTGAGGTCATTGGCTCCAGTGAAATATATTTAATAGATAGTTTTTAAGTATTGATATTAAACAAATTAATCGTTTTTCAAACAGACTAGGTCGTACTTTGGATTTGATATTTTTATCTAATAATCTAAATTTTTCACTTTTTGAATGTATTTCTCCTATTAAAAAATCCGATTTGCATCATGTTCCATTAGTTCTTGATCTTGAGTTTTATAAATTTGCCGAAGCGAGTACTACCAGCTCTAATGTTTCTTTTAATTTTAAGAGATGTGATTTTTCGAACTTGAACAATCTTTTGCTGGAAATAAATTGGGATAATTTGTTTTGCAGTCTTGATACCACTAAAAGGTTTGAGATATTTAAGTCTACTGTTCTGCAAATTTGTAGAAATGTCATTCCCTTGGCTTCCAAAAGGAAGTACAAGGTGCCCTGGCATAATAGAGCCTTGATGAAACTCCGGAATTTGAAAAATAAATTTTTCCGTAAATTTAAAAGAACTCAAAATCCAACGTTTTTCAACTTGTATAAAGAGTATGATAAGAAATTCGCATGTCTGGATAAATTCTTACACAGAAATTATATTTTAAATTTTGAGGAAAATCTTAAATCTAACCCAAAATCATTTTGGAACTTTGTCAACTCGAAGAAATCAGTTTCGAATATTCCGTCCTCTCTTTTTCTTGCTGAAGAAGCTGCCGATACTCCGGAGGATGCTGCAAATCTTTTTGCTGAATACTTTATGAACAATTTCACTTCTGACTCTGTCAATAATGATAACATTACTTTTAATATTCAGGCTTCGATTGACTTCGGTAATGTAGTATTGTCTAAAGAAGATGTTCTTAATGGGCTTATTCGGCTTAAGACGTCGACGATTACCGATATCGATGGGTCCTCTGCAATTCTGTTTAAACAATGTGATTCCCTAGTCTATCCACTGTTGTTAATTTTTAATAATTCGTTATCTACAGGTACTTTTATTGATGCGTGGAAAGTAGCATTCATTACACCTATTTTCAAGAGCGGCAATAAAAATGATATTACTAATTATAGGCCTATTTCAAAACTGTCCACCATTGCGAAGCTCTTTGAATGTATCATCCAAGATAAATTACGTTTCTGTGTAAAGAATTTTGTGTGTCCTGAGCAGCATGGATTTTTTCCAGGACGTTCAACTGTGTCTAATCTGACTATTTTCTCGGATGACTGCCTTGCAGCTTTTCAGGCAGGATATCAGGTTGACGCTGTGTATACTGACTTTTCCAAGGCATTCGATCGGGTTTCCCATGTTATTTTGATAAAAAAGTTAGCCTGTTTGGGCTTTCACTCAGTATTTTTGAGTTGGATTGAATCCTACTTATTTAAGCGTCGTTGCATGGTTGTAGTTGATGGTGTTAGGTCTCGTCCATTAGTTGCTTCCTCCGGTGTTCCACAAGGTAGTATCCTGGGTCCACTGTTTTTTGCCATGTTTATTAATGATATTCGCTCTTGCTTCTCTAAAGTAAGATTCTTGCTGTATGCAGATGACCTGAAGATATACTTGCCTATTCATAGCCTTCATGATGCGGTATTGTTGCAAGAAGCTTTGGATAAACTTAGTAACTGGTGTAATAATAATCGGTTATCACTTAACCTAAAAAAGTGCTTTCAAATAACTTTCTCGAAGCGTGTCAACTTGATTGATACCGTGTATTAAATATCAAACTCGCCCCTGTTGCGGATTAGTGAAATTAAGGACTTGGGTGTAATATTTGACACGAAGTTTTCGTTTTCAAGTCATATTAATGTGTGCATTGCTAAGTCGTATGCCATGCTAGCTTTTGTTAGGCGTCATAGCTTGGATTTCAGTGACCCGTATACGCTAAAGCTTTTATATTCTGCGTTTGTGCGATCCAAACTTGAATACGCTTGTTTCATCTGGTCTCCGTATTATTCCTGCCATGTTGCAAGAATTGAACGAATCCAAAAAGTATTCGTACGCTTTGCATTACGCAGTCTGCGCTTCTCGGATCCTATCCCGACTTATAAAGCTCGTTGCTTATTGATCAACTTAAAATCATTGCAGGACAGGAGGACAATTTTATCGTTGTCGTTCGTTTTCGATTTGTTACGTGGGGTTGTTGATTGCCCTGTGCTCTTGGAGAGGATTTTCATTAATATACCGGCTAGAGCTCTTCGTGCTTCTGAGTTTTTTCATATTGGTGTTCTCAGGGCTCTTTATGCGCGGAATGCTCCAATTACTAGAGCCATAATTGAGTTCAATAGAATTTCTAAATTTTGTGAGATAGATTTTTCCTGTTCGGAAGATTGCTTTCTGAGTATTTTAAATACTTTTTATAAGTAAGGTAATTTATATTATTATACATTATTAACTACTTTACACTTTTATAATTAGCCTATAAGATTCTTTTTTAATTGGCTTAAATAAATAAATAAATAAATAAATAAATATGTGCGCTATGACTTTCACGAATGATTCACGAAGTATTTTGATTGTAGCAGTTTAGGATTTACAATAACAAATAATAATTTAGGTACATCTCCTCATGGAAAAGAAAAACGAAAACATTCATTTATTTATTTATTAACATATAAATGTTTATCCTGACACAACAATTTAAAACAAAATTATCTTAAAGTGTCAGTCAAGTGTTATACAATTTAACTTCTTAGGTGTAATTATTTAAACAGAAAGAAAGGATGAAAGTTGTAGCAAAAGTAGAGAGAAGGAATGTGAAATATACCAATAATTAAAATTAACATATTAGAAAAAATACATATATATATACAGATTGAACATTTTAATAGAAATGTATCAGCACCTCTCTGTACTATTAATTTAGAAGCATTGCGTACTTTTATGACAGTATTTCGTTTATAACAACACTTATGGACATCCAGTATTTCGCTTTATAAATGAATGGGGGGCACTGTCAGCAGATAAATCTGTATATGTCATAAATAAAGAATTGCCACCAGATCCTGCCACAGCACAAAGAGCTCCGTCCACAATGCCAGGTGCTCCTGTTTTTGCACCATATTTGTAAAATTTGTTTGGTAGAGCAGTTTGCGAAATCTCTATTGTTATAGTTCTTAGCAAAACCTCATTGACATCGTATCTAAGTTCCTCCTTTGATAGTATCTTTTCGGAAATAAGATAGAGATCGTTCCTAAATTCGCGCCATAGATTAATTTCGATAGGCATGCCCGGTTCTAATACCTTTTTGCAAAGTCCTATTGTTCTTACGGAATCTGGGATAAAGGCAGGGTTCACTCTAATTATACTTAAATCAAATGCAGCAGTAAATGTTTGAAGAAAATATGTGCGAGTTTGCCGTCTATTCTTTGGACCAGCTTTAACTTTGAGGTATTGCAGCTCTTCTGTGTTCAGGCATTCTCTAGCTGTAACTACGTGCTCCATTGTAACCAATGAGCCAACACAAACAAATGAATTGGCTTGATATATTGCCACCACATATGATTGATCTTCTGCATTGCTAGATTCGCCAATTTTCATGCGGAATTCTGCATCCGTGTAGGTGAAACAGAAGTTAAGCGCGACCAACAGGATCTTAAAATTATTTCGCAAATTCATGTCAGACTATGACTTGTTCACACGCTTGTCAAATACTAAGTAAATCAAGATATGTTTTGTGAGCGCTATTTATACATTAGTGGATTGTGTGCATAAAAAATAAGTAGAAATTTCTAGACTTCAGGAAATGAGCACAAAAAAATTATTTGGCTGATTTCAAAAGAAAATGTTCATGCCATTTGTTTATATATTTACACAGTTTAAGTGTGCTGCACTGAAAGAAAAAGACTGGTGAAATCAACCGAAATACGGGTAAATTCAATCGAAATCTCTGTCAATTTTTATCCATCGCAATAAGATGTTGAATCAACTGCGCACAAATCGTTGATTCGCTTAGAAAAATATTCCTCTAATTGAAAAACCTTATTTATAATATTTGATGTTGCTTTTCCCGGGGTGTGAACCCAGGTTCTTCGGTGTGCTAGGCGGAGCACGCTACCATCACACCACCGCGTAAATATGTGAATACATAAATACGCATGCTTACTACATATACATACATATGAATATAGAAATGAAAATAGTAGTCACAAAACTTATTCTCAATTCTTTCAGTTGCAGCTCAGCTCATTCTCAATTTCTTTTCTCGCATGTAGTTGCCACACTTGATTGTTTCGAACAAAACTTGTAGTATAAATTTTTTACGTAACATTTTAAAAAGAGAACTTGTAAGTTAAAGAAAAGTAATGAATCAAATCGCAGGAAGGTAATTCACCACTGGAGTAACTTTACATGTAATTCGGCATGTTTAATGTTCTTAACACTTTAAGTTGAAACGATTCCAAAACAACTCAAACTTTTATTTTGTCGGCAACATCAACATTAAAAAGTATGTTTTTTTGTTATCTTAATAAATTCGTTCGCGTGAGTGAAAATTCATAAAAACTTGAACAAAATGTTACTAACTTTGGAAAGATCCTGTTCGTTCAGGCAAAACTTGTTCAACAAGAGGGCGCTATTTTGCATTTCGCTAGGTGTCCCGGTATCTCATAATTTTTTGCACAGTAAATTCAGAAAAGGGTTTTTTCGTTTTATATTGATAACTGAAAAACTAGTTTTTTATTGTTTTCCCATTTTGTGTGTTTTTCGTTTTGATGGTTTTCTTATTTTGGTGTTTTTTTTAACAAGTGGCACCATCCTCATAAGTACAAAGTAGAGAGCAAAGTGAGCGTAAAATTCTAATTGAAATTTGCTCATGTATTGGCAGCTGATCGCCGTTGAAATGACCTGTAAGATAAGTTGTGTTAACAGAAAAATCAGTTAGACTGACCAGGAATCTGTCAATTTTACAGAATTTTGTTAACTTAAGGGCGACAATTCCTCTTCTGTTGAAATGACTAAACTAATTTGTTCGTTTGACAAAGAACTCGGTCGAATTAACCATAAATCGATCAATTTCACCGAATATCCATTAAGTCAAGAACAATAGAACCGATTTGTTGATTTTACTAGCACCATTTTTTTCAGTGCATTGAATTGAGAAAGGCTATGTGATATAATGTATGTATTTTTAATGAATAAACACGGAAAAGTACTAAAGGCACACTAATTAGTTTTATCTGTTTGTATTTTTAATGAATAAACACTGAAAAGAACAAAGGGTACACTAATTAGTTTTATCTGTTTCCAAACTGCTAATTTGTCTATTTTATACCTACACAAAACCAGGGTTGGAAGCAGTGCACCAAGTTTTGAGCAGCACCAATGCCCGAAGTTAAGTGGGCTGACATCATCAAGATCCTGTTTTAATTAGATGTTAACTGGTTGTGGATTTAAACGTCTGTTTATTCTTCCCATATTCGTAAAATGTAGTGACTTCTATAGCAATTTAACGCAGAGGGCTAAAGAAATAATTAGCCAAGTTTTTTACACTAAAGCCCTTAATAAACCCAATGTTCCATACAAAATACAAAATCTCAATTATCTCTCAAATGACCATGAAGGCATCCCAAAGGTCATCCAGAAATGATACCGGCAGGATCCCCAATTGATCCCGGAATAGTCCCGAAAAAGTTCCGAGATAACTCCGACGGGATCCCGTCTCAATTATCTCTCATTTTTGCTTTATTGAGAGCCTAATGGAGTCAAAAATCTAGACGGTTTAGTGGCTTTATTTATACATTAGTGGATTGTGTGAATAAAAAATAAGTAGAAACTTCTAGATTTCAGGGAATGAGCACAAAGAAAATATTTGGCTGTTTGCAAAAGAAAATTTCCATGTCATTTTGTTTATAAATTTGCACAGTTCAATTGTGCTATTGATTTGAGAAAGCCTATGTGATATTGTGTTTGTATTTTTAATGAATAAAAACAGAAAATTACAAAAGGTACACTAATTAGTTTTATGCCTGAAAGGTCTTGCACAAGAGATCTGCACAAAAGTCGCAGTGCTTCCAAACCTATTAATAATAACAATAATTCCGGAATAGTCCCAAAATTACCCTGTTGCGATCACGCGGGATCACGAAAATGATCAAAAAAATTATGCCAGAAGGGTCCCAAAATAATCCCGAAATAGTCCCGAAAATGTTCCGAATTTACCCTAACGGGATCCCGAAAACCATCCCAAAATTATCCCGGAAGGATCCTCAAATGATCCCGAAATAGTCCCTAAAGTACCCTGACTGCATCCCGAAAGTCATCCAGAAATGATACCGGCAGGATCCCCAAATGATCCCGGAATAGTCCCGAAATAACTCCGACGGGATCCCGTCTCAATTATTGCTTTATTGAGTGCCTAATGGAGTCAAGAATCTAGAGGGTTTTGTGGGCTTTATTTATACATTAGTAGATTGTGTGAATAAAAAAATAAGTAGAAACTTCTAGATTTCAGGAAATTAGCACAAAGGAAATACTTGGCTGTTTGCAAAAGAAAATTTCCATGTCATTTCATTTATATATTTGCACAGTTTAATTGTGATATTGAACTGAGAGAGTTGTTGACCTAAACGCCTGTTCATCCTTCCCGTATTCGTAAAATGTAGTGATTTCTATAGCAATCATTCGGAAATTATCCCAGAAGGGCCCCGTAAAAGTCCCAAAATGACCCTGACATAGTCCAAAAAAAATCCCGACAATACCCTGACGGGATGCCGGACGGATCCCTGAAATTACTCAGAAATTATCCAGGAGGAGGCCCAAAGTGATAAAGAAAAATTCCCGATAAGACCCCGAGCGGTTCACAAAACCATACAGAATCGATCAAGAAATTACCCCGACGGGATCCCGAAAACCATCCAGAAATTATCCCGGAAGGATCCCCAAGATAATTAGTTTTATCTGTTTCCAAACTTCTTATTAGTATAAAGCACTACGTGATACATTTTGTTGACGCGATTTATACATAACTGGGTCTTGTGAATAAAAAATAAACAAAAACTTTTTGTTATAGATTTCAGTAATAGTACAAAAAAACATATTTTTTTTATTAGTTGAACAAACGTACTTATGCATATTTCTGCGAAATGAAATGAGCTCAGCTTTAACAAAACACTTGCTTTAGTTTTTCAAAAGAAAATTTCTTAGTAATGAGTTGTTTATATATATGTTAATTGAGTTGAATTGTTATTAATTTGATATGTGTACAATAGCTTTTGCCGCTAAATACAAATATGTTTTCAGTTAGTACGCATTATTACTTCCTTGTAATTTATCTTTAACATTGATACATATTGTATATAGCAATTGAGCTACTTGTATACATACATATGTTTGCATGTATGTAATATATTACAGTTCGCTTATGGAAATTTTACTTACTTACTTACTTACTTACTTAATTGGCGCTTAACCGTCTAAACGGTTATGGCCGTCCAACAAGGCGCGCCAGTCGCTTCTTCGCTCCGCCAACCGGACTATGTTGATGTCTGCGTATAGCTCGTACAGCTCATCATTAAATCTTCTTCGGTATTCGCCATCGCCAACGCGTAGAGGTCCATAAATCTTTCGAAGAACTTTTCTCTCGAACACTGCCAAAGCCGCTTCATCTGCTGTTGTCATGGTCCATGATTATGTCCCATATAGCAGGACGGGTACGATAAGTGACTTGTAGAGTATGATTTTCGTTCGCCGATAGAGGACTTTACTTTTCAATTGCCTACCTAGTCCAAAGTAGCATTTATTGGCAAGATTGATTCTTCGCTGGATTTCAGTGCTGATGTTGTTGCTAGTGTTGATGCTGGTTCCCAAATAAACGAAGTCTTTTACTATTTCAAAATTATGGCTGCCAACAGTAGCGTGGTTGCCAAGGCGCGTATGCGCTGACTCTTTGCTCGATGACAGCAGGTACTTCGTTTTGTCCTCATTCACCATCTAACCCATCTTTACCGCTTCTTGTTCCAGTTTGGAGTAAGCAGAACTAACAGCGCGGGTGTTTAGGCCGATGATATCAATGTCATCAGCATATGCCAGTAATTGCACGCTTTTATAGTATATTGTTCCAGTGCGGTTAAGTTCTGCAGCTAGTATAATTTTCTCCAACATCAAATTAAAGAAAGCGCACGATAGGGGGTCACCCTGTCTGAAACCTCATTTAGTTTCGAACGGCTCGGAGAGGTCTTTCCCAATTCTAAATGAGCTGATGGTGTTGGTCAACGTCATTTTGCACAGCCGTATAAGTTTTGCTGGGAAACCAAATTCAGGCATAGCGGCATATAGGCAGCTCCTTTTCATGCTGTCGAAGGCGGCTTTAATGTCGACGAAGAGGTGATGTGTGTCGATTCTCCTTTCACGGGTTTTTTCCAAGATTTGGCGCATTGTGAAAATCTGGTCGATGAGATTTACCAGGTCTGAAGCCGCACTGATAAGGTCCAATCAGCCGGTTCACGGTGGGCTTCAATCTTTCGCACAATACACTTGAAAGGACCATATATGCGATATTAAGAAGGCTGATTTCACGATAGTTGGTGCATCTTGCAGTATCCCCCTTCTTGTGGACTGGGCAAAGAACACTTAGATTCCAATCGTCGGGCAAGCACTCGTCCTCCCATATTTTGCTAAGAAGCTGTTGCATGCGCCTTACCAACTCCTCGCCGCCGTACTTGAATAGCTCCGCAGGCAATCCATCAGCGCCCACGGCCTTGTTGTTTTTCAATCTGGTTATTGCTATTCTAACTTCGTCATAATCGGGCGGGGGGACATATATTCCATCATCATCGATTGCGGGATCGGGTTCGTCATCTCTGCGCGGTGAATCGCTGCTTCCATTTAGGAGAGCAGAGAAGTGTTCCCTCCATAATCTAAGCACTCTCTGGACATCAGTTACAAGGTCGCCATTTTCGTCTCTACAGGAGTTTGCCCCGGTCTTAAAACCTTCCGTCTGTCGCCGTATTGTTTAGTAAAATTTTCGGGTGTTATTCCTGGTGGCTAGCAGCTCAAGCTCCTCCTTTTCTTCCTGAAAATTCGTATCGCTTCCCTTTTCAACTCACGATAGTGTTCACACACTCCTCTTGTTGCGCTCGCTTTTAACGTAGCCCTGTAGACAGCGTCTTTTCTTTCGGTTGCAACGCGGCATTCTTCCTCGTACCAGTTGTTTTTCCGTGGTCGCCGGTAACCAGTTTTTTCCTCGGCGGCAGTACGAAGTGCTTTGGAGATATGCTCCAACTGCTCCTGCATTCCTTTAGGATGAGTTGTGCTCTCAGAGAGCAGGTGTGAGAGTCGAGTTGCGAAATCATTGGCAGTCTGTTGTGATTGAAGCTTTTCGACGTCTAGCTTTCCTTGTGTTTTTTGTTTCTTGGTTTTAGCCGTGCTGAGGCGGGTGCGTATTTTAGCTGCAACGAGATAATGGTCCGAGTCGATGTTAGGTCCTCGGATCGTGCGCACATGTAAAACACTGGAGGCATGCCGTCCGTCTATCACAACGTGATCGATCTGATTGCGAGTATTTCGATCAGGAGACAGCCATGTAGCTTGATGTATCTTTTTATGCATGAAACCCGTGCTGGATATGACCATGTTTTGAGCACCGGCAAAGTCATTCAGCCTCAGTCTGTTAGGAGAAGTTTCATTGTGTAGGCTGAACTTGCCGACTGTAGGACCAAAAACACCTTCTTTGCCCACCCTGGCGTTAAAGTCGC
Organism: Eurosta solidaginis; assembly: GCF_040869045.1. Classification (NCBI taxonomy): domain Eukaryota; kingdom Metazoa; phylum Arthropoda; class Insecta; order Diptera; family Tephritidae; genus Eurosta; species Eurosta solidaginis. The sequence goes on from NC_090319.1 coordinate 18,116,994, forward strand.
CAAGCACGACTTTTATATCATGACGGGGGCAGCGCTCGTATGTGCGTTCTAATTGTTCATAAAAAGTGTCTTTCACCTCATCGTCTTTCTCCTCTGTCGGCGCATGGGCGCAGATGAATGATATATTAAAAAATTTTGCTTTTATTCGGATAGCGGCGAGACGCTCGTCCACAGGCGTGAACGCCAGAACTTGGCGACGCAGTCTCTCTCCCACCACGAATCCGACGCCGAAACTGCGCTTATTCGTATGTCGACTCCAGTAGATGTCACAATTTTTGATCTTCTTTCTAACTCGCTTCGTCCAACGCATTTCTTTGATGGCGGTGATGTCAGATTTTGCTTTGACGAGGACACCAACCAGCCGGGCATCTGCACCAATCCCATTCAGGGAGCGGACGTTCCAGATGCATGCCCTCAATTCATTGTCCTTCAAACGTTTGCCATGGTCGTCATCAATAGAGAGTGTATTTATCCGAGGCTTGTTTGTATATTTCATTGGAGTATTGTTTTACGTGACGGGTGCCAAGCCCAGCGCACAACCCGCTCAGCGGGTTATTATATTTCTCAAGCCACTGGCATTTCATTAAATAAATACTCCATTTCTCACGCATCGGTTTTCATTAGCAAATCCGATGCAATGCTTATATTGTAAATATTAAATTAAGTAATAAATAAGAGCAATGGAGGAAAATAAGGGCAGCTTGGTTTCTGAGTTTGGTGTCAATGTTACATTCTGTAACTAACCATATAAGTTTTTTATTATTTTTTAGAAACACCTCATAAAGTAGGAGGTCGATAATTGGCGCCCAGCGTGTGGGGCACGCGTTATAAAAATAAGTATCGTCACAGGACGAGAAAGAACAAAAAAACACAAAAGTAAAAACAGAAATTTTTAAAAAAAGTCGTCGGTCCAATGCCAAAGCCACGAATATGCATATTTGATGTGTTGAGGAAAACGCGTAAGACATTGTTAAAAATAGAGATTTAATTAATAGAGATTTAATTTTGTTTTTTTCAACCACTGTTTGAAGGTTTACTTTTGTAAACCACTAAGTAATGTTAATTGAAAATTTTCATTTTAAATTTTTTTTTTTTTTCAAAAAAATGCACATTCGTTTTGGCTTTGCAAAATTTGACGTATATAATATTTCGTTTAAACAAAAATGGCACATTCGTCTCTTTGGCATTGTACAAGTGGTTAAAAAAAAACGTTCTCAATAGTAAACAGCCTCAATCACCTGTTGAATCGCTGTTCGACTACTTAAATCATTTAATGTGAAGTTGCGTGAGAAAGAAAAAAATCGAAAACATATACATTATTTAGAGAATGTAGTTAGAGAGAGCAAAAAACAAAGAAAAATTGCAAGTGAACAGCTGACAGCAAAATAAGTTTATGGAGAAATAAATTTAATAAAGTGTGTAAAAACAAAAAGAAATTTAAACACCTAATTCTTAAACTACTCGTATCAGAACAAAAACAAAGCAAACATACAACCATAACGTTAAATAAGAAGAAGTAAATGAGAGGAGAAGAGCAGGTCAAAAAAAGCAGAGGAAAAAAGGGAGCTGTATATAAATATGATGTTACGGGACCAGTGAGAGCAGCAGTACGGCAGTAAAGTAAGATTAATTTTTATGCTATGTTTAGTGCCACCGTGGTGTGATCGTAGCGTGCTCCGCCTATCACACCGTATGCCCTGGGTTCGCACCCCGGGCAAAGCAACATCAAAATTTTAGAAATAAGGTTTTTCAATTAGAAGAAAATTTTTCTAAGCGGAGTCGCCACTCGGCAGTGTTTGGCAAGCGCTCCGGTTGTATTTCTACCATGAAAAGCTTTCAGTGAAAACTCATCTGCCTCGCAGATGGCGTTCGGAGTCGGCATTAAACATGTAGGTCCCGTCCTTCAAAAGAAAAAAATAATAAATTTGTAAACACCAGCGAATTTTTAGGTAGGGAAAATCAAGTGGAGCACGACGCAAATTGGAAGAGAAACTCGGCCTTAGATCTCTTCGGAGGTCATCGCACCTTACATAATTTTTTTTTTTATGTTTAGTGACTAAGAATTAATTCCTGTACTTACGCTCTATAAAAACAATTACTAAAAATATTTAAGTGTGGATTCATTAATACAAGTATTAGAGTTGCGCATGCAAATCGAGGGATTGGCTCAGGCAGCTACCATTGCGGAGTACAAGCCTGAGACTATCAACCATCAAATAAAATGCGAGGAGTCTTTAGAAACAATAAAGTCGTTGCCCAAATTCACGGGAAAACAAAGCAAATATATTAGTTGGAGGGGATCCGCAAATACCACGATGAGTTTATATGTTAGAGGCAGCCGTAGGTATTTTGCTGCACTAACGATATTGAGCAATAAGATCAACCAGGAAGCCAATGATTTGTTACCAAATCATGATACAGTGCTTAATTTTGATCCCATACGCCGACAAGAGGCCAGCTCACATCATTGAAAAAGAGATGAGCATTATGAGACAGGGCTCTAGTTCAATAATTGATTATTACAATAGGGTTAACGAGAAATTAACGTTGTTAATAAATAAAACGATCATGACCTACGGTACTGACAGTTCAGTCACTAGGGAACTTAATGCCAAGAATAGGCGAGATGCTTTACGCATATTTATAACCGCACTGAATGGGAATTTATCAAACAACCTGTTTTCATTGTCGCCAAGTGATTTGCCGAACGCTTTGGCAGAGGCCCAGGAATTAAAGTCGAATAATATGCGAGCAAATTTTGCTTTACAGTTAGATAGGCCAACCCATTTTTCGTCCTCAGCAAATAACGGTACAAAATAACTATAACCGTAAAAGGAACTTGAATAATAATCTGAGGTTTGCACAAGCACAGCCTCAAAGAAATTTAAACCAAAGAATTGAAAGAGCGCAACCCCGACCGACCCCAATGGATGTTGATCCCAGCGTCAGGGTACAAAATCGGCCGCAGCTAAAACCTGCTTATAATTACCAAAATAATAACAATCAAGGTGGTAATATAGAAAAAAGACCACATGGAAGCACGCGGCAAACCGTGCAACCGCCCAATAAAACATTACGTGTTAACAGTATAAATGGGGACCTATTTTTAGACCAAAATTAGCTTTGCCATACATTTTCTTGTATGACAGGGCAATAGGTAAAAATTTTAAAATCTTAGTTGACACAGGAGCAACTAGCTGCTATATAAAGTCAAGTATTTACAAGAATAGAAATGAATTGGCTATACAAAAAAGAGTTAGAACAATTAATGGCTATTCAGTAATACGTTACTATCTTTTTATAACGTTTTTCGGTAAAAAGCAAATTTTTTATGAAATTGAAAATTTAGAAGCAGAATTTTTAAGTTCTTGAGAGATACAAAAGCGGTAATTAATCTTGAAAAGAAGAGGTTGATAATAAATAATGATAAAGAAGAAGAAATATTTAGCTTGGGAAGTGAATCCGAGCGACAAGAAACTTTAGAAAATGAAAATACTTTGGGAGAAAGGACTTCTAAAGTGCCAGCCGATGGTAATGCCGACAAATTAAAGAAAGGAAAAAAGGAAAACATTCGGGACAAAGAACTCCTGAGACGCCAGCCGAAGGGAATTCCGGCAAGTTATAAAGTAAAACACGTTAATAGAAATAATATAAATACAAAAATTTCGGGAGAAGATCCTGAAATGCCCGTCGTTGAATTATCATACAAGATAAATAGTGGAAAAGGGGTGTTGAATGCAATTACTTTGGAGGAAGAATCCTTTGAAGCACCAGCCCATGTATGTTCCGGCAATACAAAAGATAACTACAAACCTTGTAGTAAGAAAGAGTCAAATAAATTTATTGTTATGGAAAAGGAAATACTAGCGGAAATTAAGAAAATTCATTCTGAAATAGATATGAATTTAACGTTTAGGACAGATGTTAGAGCAGAGATTCGTACTACGACTAATACTCCGGTTTGGAGTAAGCAGGATCAACATCCGGTAGCTGCAAATAGCTTTGTTAATGAGATCAGGGTTTTGTTACAAGATGGTGTGGTTGGTCCAAGTAAAAGCCCATTCAATTCACCCATCGGGGTTGTACCAAAAAAAGCCATCAATGAAGATGGTACATAAAAGTTGATTTCGGATAAATATCCAATTCCAGACAGCAATGTCATACTGTCGAATCTGGGAGGTTCTAAATATTTTTCCACAATTGAGATTGAGTCGGGATTTCATCAAATTTTTATGAAGGATAATGATGTGGAAAAGACAGCATTTTCAGTTAATAACGGCAAGTATGAATTTCTAAGAATGCCTTTTGGACTGAAAAATGCACCTAGTATTTTTCAAAGAGCTATGGATAACGTTCTTAGGGATTACATTAGCAAATTTTGTCACGTATATATAGATGCTATCATTGTGTTTTCCAAAATATTTACGGAGCACACGGAGCATTTAAAGACGGTTGTTGATACGTTGAAGAAAGCAAATATGAAAATTTCATTGGAAAAATCGAACTTTTACAGAAAGGAAGTAGAATTTTTGGCGTATATTGTAGCAAACAATATTATTAAAACTGAAGCGGAAAATATTCAAGCGATTTCGAGGTATCCATTACCTAAAACAGTGAGACAACTTCGTAGTTTTGTGGGGATGACAAGTTATTATAGAAAATTTATTAAAGATTATGCAGCTATAGCGAAACCATTGACGAAGCATTTATCAAGGAAAAATGGACATTTTTCACAGCACATGTCTCATAAAATTTAGGCTAGACTAGAACAAAACGCAATTATGGCTTTTGAAAGATTAAAGAAATTACTTGCAAACCATGTCGAACTAACTCAGCCGGATTTTACAAAAAAAATTTATATTGGCAACAGATGCCTCAAATGACGTATTGGGAGGAGAATTAAGTCAGGAAGGAAAGCCCATTACTTTTATAGCAAAAACATTAAACAGAAAAAATTATGCAGCAAACGAAAATGAGCTTTATGCTATAGTTTGGGCATTAAAAACTTTAAGAAATTACCTTTATGGGGTACCATATCTGGAGATTCACACAGAACATCTGCCATTATCTTTTTCGGTACTCTAAGAAACCCTATTGTTAAAATGAAAAGATGGCACACTATAATCAAAGAATATGCTCCGAAAATAATTTATAAGCCAGGTAAAGCGAATATAGTAGCGGTTGCTTTATCTAGGCAATATTTGAATCAGGTATCTCATGACTCATCAGATCGTGCTACGCAGCATTCTGCGGAAAGCTCAGATAATGTAGAAATTGCGGAGACAAAAAACCGCTGAATCAGTTTAAACAGCAGATATTGCTAATTAAAGGCCGTTTTACCATACATGAGTCAGTGATAAATTTTGGTAGGACAAGACATCTTATTGAATACGATACGGTGGAAAATTTGATAACAATTTTAAAAGAATTTATACAACCAAATATTGTGACTGCAATTCACTGTACACCAGAAGATCTCTTTGAGATTAAAACTAAATTAAAGGAAACGTTTACAAATGCATTTTTGTATGCCAGGAATTTTTCTATAGATTTAATAAACAGGGAGGACCAAGGTGCGATAATAGAACAAACACATAACAGAGCACACAGAAGTTTTAGAGAAAATATAAAACAAATTTGTAAGATGTACTGTTGGCCTGAAATGCATAATCAATTCAGAGAATATATTAGAAACTGCGATATTTGTAATAGAAATAAATATGATAGGCACCCGAAGAAAATACCGATTGGAGAGGCTCATATACCTAACGAGGAAGGAATACAGGTTCATATGGATATATTTTAAATCCAATCTTTGAAATTTAATACATGTGTTGACGCACATTCATAGTTTTTGGTGATTAAACGAATTGAATATAAAATTGAGTTGGACGATAAAGTATTAGAGATATTACAGGGTTTCCCTAATGTAAAGATGATAACACTAGATAATGAACCAGGATTTACTACTGTGCAATTTAAAACTTTGATTCAGAGACTTCTTATTGAGGTTTATTTTTGTAACCCAAATCACAGTACACAAATTGAACAGGTTGAAAGATCTCGTTCAAAGATAATTGAGATTGCGGGATGTATGAAGCAGGAATTTGATTTGATCAGTTTTTCTGAATCAGTATATAGAGCGATTCATCAATATAATAAAACAATACACCATTTAATTGAAAATAAACTTTTGGGGTATTTTACAATAAGATTAAACATGATACTGTTCAACAAAAATTAATATTGGCGCAATAAAAGATTTTAGATAGACAAAGCAAAAACAGCAAAATGAAAACTTATACATGTGGCGATGTTATATACGAGAAAATCATAGGAGAGAAATAAATTAAGACTCAGGTATAAGAAACAGATAGTAGAGGAGGATTTAGGCAATAGGGTTAAAATAAATCAAAGAAACAGAATAGTGCACAAAGATAATATAAAATCTTAATTATAAATTTTTTTAGATGATACCAGTATAATTTTATTTATCATTAATTGTTCTAGCGATATCAGCCATAGTAGTCTATACACGGGAGGATTATAAACTAATACAAGATGGCGATGTTGCCTTATACTGCAGCATTGGAACAATTGTTCACATAACTAATTTAACTTATTTTGAAAGTCTCTTAATGGCAGATAAAAAATTGTATAATGAAAAATTCGGATATAATAATTTACAGGAAACATCTGAAGTACCAGATATTAAGAATTCGGACTTTGAAACTGGTTTAATAGAAACCTTATTGGAGCAACTACAAAGAAAGGGTAGAAGAAATAAAAGGGATATTAATGAATTAGGGACAATATGGAAATGGATAGCGGGGTCACCAGACCATGATGATTTGGTGTTAGTAAATTACAAATTGAACGAATTAGCTGATAATAATAATAAACAGCACACTACAAACTCGGAAGTTTTTAAAGGAATTTACAGACTAACCGAAACAATAAGAAGTTTAAACGGAAATGAATAGATTATATTACTTTTAAAACGAATAAATGAATTTTTAATGTCCGAATTATAAAATCTCGTTAATACTAAAGCAATGGCAAAAGTAGGAGTCCAGGAATCCAGGTATTTTACATTTTAATGAAATAAAGAATATCTATATCAGATTTAATAACATATCTAATTTTAAAAAATTTCAAAATGAAGATGTAATAGTTATTTACATAAAATATTAAAAAATTATATTTTATTGTAAATTTTTTGAAGTAAGGCCAATTACCCAAATAAATGGTAAGCTATTAATTGCAGAATGTAATGACAAATACGTTAATGTTGAAAATTGTAAAAAAGAATTGATAAATACCTATTGTAAAATTAATAATACAAATAGTTGCTTGTCAGATAGTTTAACTGGAAATAAAGCTAAATGTAAAAAAATTTAAGAAACAAATAGATGAAATAAAACAAGGTGCTATATTAGTTTCAGGGAAGCATGTTATTGATAATCAGAAAGTGGACGGAATTTACTTAGTTAAATTTGAAAATCAAACAAATATTGATAATGTTACATATGAAAATATAGATTCAAAAAATTGGCATTATATCAGGAATAGTAAAGTAAGTAATTTTGTAATTATAGATTACATTGAGTCAAAAGACTATAGTTTGATATTTGAAAACATTAATTTGATCAACTATGTAGGAAATTACATACAATCACACCTTGTATATTGGATTGTTAGTGTATTAACATGTATTATAATCATAGTATATATATTTTTGAAGATCAACAAAGTGGTTGAGAGATAGGAAATAAATAGACAATCGATAAAACAAGAAGAAATTTTTAATGAATTAACCATTAAAAGTAATCAACTTACAAACAAAATTACAGAATCGGGGCGATTCTCTTAAAGAAAGGGGGGAGTTAACAGTACACTTCCCACGGTACCCTTATGACAATTATAAACAAATTAAACAAGTATTATATTTCTCAAGCCACTGGTATTTCATTAAATAAATACTCCATTTCTCACGCATCGGTTTTCATTAGCAAATCCGATGCAATGCTTATATTGTAAATATTAAATTAAGTTATAAATAAGAGCAATTGAGGAAGATAAAGGCATTTTGGTTTCTGAGTTTGGTGTCAATGTTACATTCTGTAACTAACCATACAAATTTTTTATTATTTTTTAAAAACACCTCCTGAAGTAGGAGGTCGATAATTTGTATACCTTTGATCCAGTTTCCTTTGTTCGTGTTTATGTAACAAATTTAAATCCACAAAGAGACAGCTTAGATAAGACTGTACGGAAATCTCACCTTATGGCATATGATGGAAAATCTTCAGGGATATTTTAGCGATTTTTTACGCCGGTGAAGCCTTCTGGTTTGTTAATTTTTTTACCATATTTTATCATCGCCATATGTGACAGAGACAAAGTTATCTATGCTTGTGTGAAAAAATCGCACCTAAAGTAGCAACGGCAACAAGGCTTAAGGCCTCGGGGCGGCTTGAGTGCAGGCCTTATGGCCATCTAATATCGGACAAACGTAACATATGGCTCCGTGCCTTAGCTTCCAAAGAGATATTGGGGCGGCCACAATTGAGCCGGACGGTTGTTGACGGGGGGCAGAAATGGCAGAACATTGTTTACTGTGTCGACCCAGAAATAAGTAGATCCTACAAGCTGCCAGCTTACTGCAGTGTTTTTCAAGCAGAAACTATAGCAGTGAAAAAAGTAGCAGAAATTCTGAAGAAAGCGTGCTTAAGCTGCGGTCGCGTCAATATATATATTGATAGTCAGGCTGCGATTAAGGCAATAATCTCACAGAGTACTTCATCAGGAAGTGTTCTGGAATGCAAATAAGCATTGGGAAAACTCGCTAAGGCCTCACCATACATCTTTACGGGGTTCTTGGTCATAAAGGGAAGAAACGGTTGAGTACCTTCTGTGTTCATGTCCTGCGATCTTCAGCGATATCGTGGAACATAGTACAGATATAAAGTAACGCAACCAATCATGGGATTTTTTATGCTTTTCATTTCATTATTTTAACTGAAGATATATACTGTTCAGCACGTCTGAGTTAAATTTTATAAGCTCTTGAAGATTATGTAGTCCAAATTGGCATCTGGCTAAGCTGTACATACTATGGGTGACTTACAGCTTTGGTGTTGTTAGAGATATTGCTACATTTCACCCTAACCTTTAGTCTTTTATCAGAGAAATACAAATACTCTAAGGGATTGAATGTCATTTTTTAAGTCCAATAAGCTCTGAAAAGTAAGATTTGATCCGATGGATCCATGGATACCCAACGAAACCGAACTCAAACGAAACACTGATGTTTTATTAGGGAAGTCGGAGGCAGATGGTTCCCTGGATTGGCACTTTGACAACTACCTGATGAAAAATTGAGCGACGTTTCGGTACCGCAACCTTTTCACTCAACTCTGGCTAGCAGCACATACCGCTGTGAGTTCAGGATGCACTTCCCCCAATGAAGCAAAAGTTTTGCTCACGGTCTAAAACTATCACGGCGGTGCTCTTGATTTATCACAGTTCAAATTACCAAATTCATCTAAAAGTGTTGTGTATTGACTGATCTAAAAGTAAATTAATTGATTATTTTTCTTTTTGATCAATCACGGTTTAAATAAATTTTTTTTATCAAATTTCTTGACCTTTCTATATTTTAAGCTTTTCTCCTATTATGTTTTTCAAATTTTAATAATGAAAGTTTTAGTTAATTAATCAAATATTCTATTAATTATTCTACTTAGTAAATAAAGGCATAGACCATGGAAAATACATAACCAAAACACTAAGCGAGAATGGTAGGGTGACATATGATCAACATGCCACATACTATTTCTACGGAACCCGTATTCTAAAATCTGACAACTGAAATACTCAAATAATTCGCACAACTTACGTCATTAGGGTGGGCCAGGGGTCACTCTAGAATGTGTTTGTACGATATGGGTATCAAACGAAAGGTTTTACTGAGCATTTTAAGAGGGAGTGGGCATTAGGTCTATAGGTGGACGCCTTTTCGAGATATTGCCGTTAGGGTGGGCCAGGGGTGACTCTAGAATGTTTGTACGATATGGGTATCAAACGAAAGGTGTTACTGAGCATTTTAAGAGGGAGTGGGCATTAGGTGTATAGGTGGACGCCTTTTCGAGATATCGTCATTAGGGTGGGCCAGGGGTGACCCTAGAATGTGTTTGTACGATATGGGTATCAAATGAAAGGTGGTAATGAGTATTTTAAAAGGGAGTAATCCTTAGTTCTATAGGTGGTCGCCTTTTCGAGATATCGCCATAAAGGTGGACCAAGGGTGACTCTAGAATGTTTGTACGATATGGGTATCAAACGAAAGGTGTTACTGAGCATTTTATGAGGGAGTGGGCATTAGGTCTATAGGTGGACGCCTTTTCGAGATATCGCCATTAGAGTGGGCCAGGGGTGACTCTAGAATGTTTGTACGATATGGTTATCAAACGAAAGGTGTTACTGAGCATTTTAAGAGGGAGTGGGCATTAGGTCTATAGGTGGACGCCTTTTCGAAATATCGCCATTAGGGTGGGCCAGGGTGACTCTAGAATGTATTTGTACGATATGGGTATCAAATGAAAGGTGGTAATGAGTATTTTAAAGGGGAGTAAGCCTTAGTTCTATAGGTAGACGCCTTTTCGAGATATCGCCATAAAGGTGGACCAAGGGTGACTCTAGAATGTTTGTACGATATGGGTATCAAACGAAAGGTGTTACTGAGCATTTTATGAGGGAGTGGGCATTAGGTCTATAGGTGGACGCCTTTTCGAGATATCGCCATTAGGGTGGGCCAGGGGTGACTCTAGAATGTTTGTACGATATGGTTATCAAACGAAAGGTGTTACTGAGCATTTTAAGAGGGAGTGGGCATTAGGTCTATAGGTGGACGCCTTTTCGAAATATCGCCATTAGGGTGGGCCAGGGGTGACTCTAGAATGTTTGTACGATATGGGTATCAAACTAAAGGTGTTACTGAGTATTTTAAGAGGGAGTGGACATTAGGTCTATAGGTGGACGCCTTTTCGAGATATCGCCATTAGGGTGGGCCAGGGGTGACTCTAGAATGTTTGTACGATATGTGTATCAAACGAAAGGTGTTACTGAGCATTTTAAGAGGGAGTGGGCATTAGGTCTATATGTGGACGCCTTTTCGAGATATCGCGATTAGGGTGTGCCAGGGGTGACTCTAGAATGTGCTTGTACGATATGGATATCAAATTAAAGGTATTAATGAGGGTTTTAAAAGCGAGTGGCCCTTAGATGTATATGTGAAGGCGTTCTCGCGATATCGACCAAAATTTGGACCAGGTGATCCAGAAAATCATCTGTCGGGTACTGCTAATTTATTTATATATGCAATACCACTAACAGTATTCCTGCCAAGATTCCAAGGGCTGTTGATTTCGGCTTGTAGAACTTTTTCATTCTCTTCTACTTTATATGGTAGGTGTCACACCCATTTTACAAAGTTTTTTCCAAAGTTATATTTTGCGTCAATAAACCAATCCAGTTACCATGTTTCATCCCTTTTTTCGTATTTGGTTTAGAATTATGGCATTTTTTTCATTTTTCGTAATATTCGATATCGATAAAGTGGGCGTGGTTATAGTCGGATTTCGGCCATTTTTTTATACCAAGATAAAGTGAGTTCAGATAAGACGTATGCTAAGTTTAGTAAAGATATATCGGTTTTTGCTCAAGTTATTGTGTTAACGGCCGAGCGGAAGGACAGACGGTGGACTGTGTATAAAAACTGGGCGTGGCTTCCACCGATTTCGCCCACTTTCACAGCGAACAGTTACCGTCATAGAATCTATGCCCCTACCAAATTTAAGAGGGATTGGTAAATTTTTGTTCGACTTATGGCATTAAAAGTAGACAAACTAAATGAAAATGGGCGGAGCCAATCCCATTTTGAAATTTTCTTTTATTTTTGTATTTTGTTGCATCATATCATTACTGGAGTTGAATGTTGACATAATTTACAGTACAGTAAAGATATTAAATTTTTTGTTAAAATTTGAATTTTAAAAAAATTTTTTTTAAAAAGTGGTCGTGTTCTTCATCCCATTTTGCTAATTTTTATTTAGCACATATATAGTAATAGTGGTAACGTTCCTGCCAAATTTCATCATGATATCTTCAACGACTGCCAAATTACAGCTTGCAAAACTTTTAAATTACCTTCTTGTAAAAGTGGGCGGTGCCACGCCCATTGTCCAAAATTTTACTTATTTTCTATTCTGCGTCATAAGTTCAACCCACCTACCAAGTTTCATCGCTTTAACCGCCTTTGGCAATGAATTATCGCATTTTTTCGGTTTTTCGAAAAAGTGGGCGTGGTTATAGTCCGATATCGTTCATTTTAAACAGCGATCTGAGATGAGTGCCCAGGAATCAACGTACTCAATTTCATTAAGATACCTCAAAATTTACTCAAGTTATCGTGTTAACGGACGGACGGACGGCTCAATCAAATTTTTTTCGATACTGATGATTTTGATATATGGAAGTCTATATCTATCTCGATTCCTTTATACCTGTACAACCAACCGTTATCCAATCAAAGTTAGTATACTCTGGGAGCTTGCTCAACTGAGTATAATTAAAAGGAGCATGACGCAAATTCGAAAAGAAGCTCGGCCTAAAATCTCTTCGAAGGTTTTAGCGACTTATTATTATTTCTTTCTTTATTTATTTCTTCTCAAAAAAATCCTGAGAACTCGAAATCAGAAGTTCTAATTTTCGTAAAATTATCTCGAATTTTCGAATTCGAGATTGATTAACATAATTTCAGTTACAAAATTCATAGAAATTTTTCTTAAAATATCAAAAATAACAAAAGAAGAATTGGATTGATGAAATTTGAAAAAAAAAAAAATACAATTTTCACTGCTGTTTTTCTGTTCGCTTCTGTGGATATATTAACCTGGGTCGATTTGTATGGACGAAAGTTAACCTATATCGCGCCATCGATTTTTCGATAGGATTTGGGCTCAGGAAAAAAAGTTTCACTACGCATACCCAAAAAAATAATTTTTGAGCCTGCAAAAAAAAATCGATTTTTCAACCGAAACTCTTCTACATCTCCATAAAAGAATTTTTTTTTTTTAAACTGCATTTACCAAGTTTGCATTTGCCAATTGACACGGAAAAAAATACATAAAAAATGATTTGGAGCCTTGAAAATGAAAAAATGCATAAAAAATCGTTGAAATTTTGCAGGCTCAAAAATAATCTTTTTGGGTATGCGTATTGGAACTTTTTTTCCTGGGCCCAAATCCTATCAAAAAATCGATGGCGCCATATTGGTTAATAAATCGACCCAGTCTAGCATATATACCTAATCATGTATGTTTATAATTTTCACACATGCTTCGACTTCAACTGGTACACTCAATCTATAACACTTGGTCTATTGAAAATTATATTGCTATAGAAATTGCTTAATTGTAGTTGATAAGCATGACCAAATCGCTTCCGAAAACAATTTAATGCTTGCTGATTTAATTCTTGTAACTTGCAAGCTTTTAAAACAATGTTTCACTGAAATATGCGGTAAACGTAATGTATTCATAGAAAAAACCCACTGGTCATAATGAAAGCATATTTTCATGCCATGAAACATTTCAGAAAAAAAGGAAATTTTTAACAAAACCCATTAAAATAACTTAAGTATCAAAGTTTGCCAACAACCGAAATATGTACAATTGCCCAATAACCAAAACTGGCCAACTTTCTTTGCAACATGAACTTTTAGCTTTTTATAGTGCGGAGAATACCAAGTGAGGAAAGTTCTTTCTTCGTTGCACCAAAATGCCTTAACTTAGAGTGTTCTACCTAAAAGGCCACTTAATGGCAAGGCGAATCTATACTAGGTGGTGGCAAAGCGAATTCAACCAATTCGCCGTGCGGAAGAATGTCAGGTCAAAAAAAATGTTCATTGATTTCGATTAACTGACATGTTGTAGTACAAGGCGCTGTATGGAAAATTATCAAGAAGAAGCAATCAGCTGATGGGTTAACACCACCTGTAATGAATTTGCCTTGCTTAATGGTGACTTATCCATCACAAATCACCTACCCAGATTGCTCATTCACGAGTTCAAAATTACTTGCTTCGTATTGCGCATCTACGCCTTACTTGAGTGAGTGAAAGAAAGAGAGAAAAAATAAGAGCTAAAGGAAAATGGCGTAAAAATTGCCCATAAAAACAGCTGATCTAATGTTCACATACGCAATGCGCAATCTTCCCTTGTGAATTGTGATTATCCATAACCAAATAAAACATACGGTAACGCTAAAGCTATATCCATACCATAGCGAACCAATTTTTATACCTTTCATGAAAATGAAATGGTATATTAATTTCGTCACTAAACCCAAAATTGTAAGTCCTTCAAGGAAAATAGATAGAACCACCATTAAGTATATCGAAATAATCAGGTTGAAGAGCTGATTTGATTTAGCCATGTCCGTCTGTCCGTCTGTCTGTTTGTATGCAAACTAGTCCCTCAATTTTTGAGATATCTTGATAAAATTTGGTGAGGTATTTGGGTGTCCGATTAGACATTTGTCGGAACCGGCCGGATCGGACCCCTACAGCATATATCCTCCATACAACCGATTTTTCAGAAAAAGACGATTTTTGTAATATCTTACTCAATTTAACAGATTGAAGCTTCAAAACTTCACCATATACTTTCTTATATATATTGTTGCCTGAAAAAATTGATGAGATCGGTCGTATATATTGTAACGAATTTACTTGCAAATCCTCTTATTTGCAATCCTCTGCTAAGTTCGAATCACTAAACTGTTGAATAAATAACTCCAATTTGTAATAATGCAAAATGGCCTTTATTAAAGTACTTCAAAATAATACTCAAACTGTGCAACGAATAGCTTGCTTAATAACCAAACTGGTTGATAGCTCAAATGAAACTCTACTATTCAAAATAATACTGCTCTTGCTCACTAGATAGCGTCTTAGTCGAAACTGCTTGACAACTCAAATCAAACTGAATTCCTTCTTACTCGCCTGCCCCGCTTTTATAGTTTACGCTGCATACTTCTAGGCTCTTCGATTTCCAGAAGTTACTAGTTAGTTTCGGCTACAAAATCGCCAGCCACAACTACGTGCACAAATTATTGCTCTTTCTTGTGACAACTCAGATAAGATATATGCATGTGTTTGTGCATTGCCACTCCGCTGCTCATATACGTACATATGTGTAGACGCAATTATTTATTCGTTTATGTAGATACATAATGATTGAATTATTTATGTGAATGTTTGTAGTTTACAGTCTCTCGCGCATACATAGGCGTATAAGTAAATGCATCTGTGTGTGAGATCTCTCGGCTGCCTTATATATGTGTATACAGGATTTGATTACCGACGTGAATACCGCTTAGCATGGCCTTAGCATCGCCTTAGTTATGGTATAGCTTAGTGATGCTAATATCCGTGACAATATAGTATATATCCCCCACAACCGTTTGTTCAGACAAGAAACTTTTCATAATTACTGCCCTATTTTAAGAGCTATAGGCTTCAAATTTCAACGAATGCTTACGAATATAGCATGTATTGTTTTCTGGAAAAATCATAAAGATCGGTGGTATATATAGTATATATATGGTGGTATATATAGTATATATATATAGTATATATATATATTCGCATATTTTATCCCCATTTTAACAGCTAGAAGCTTCAAATTTCACCGAATGCTTACGTATATAGCATATATTGTTGTCTGAAAAATCATAGAGATCGGTTGTATATATAGTATAAATCTCATTCAACCGATTGTTCAGATAAGAAACTTTTCGCAATTTCTACCCCGTTTTAACAGCTAGAAGCTTCAAATTTCACCAAATGCTTACGTATATAGCATATATTGTTGTCTGAAAAAATCATAGAGATCGGTGGTATATATATGATATACTTCATATAAACTGTCATTTTTGCCCCTTTTTTACGGCTAGAAGCTTCAAAATTCATCGGGTTTAATCAAATAGTTACGTTTAGGTCATATATTTTTGAAATACGTGATCGGTGGTATACATAGTATATATGTCATACAACCGATTGTTCAGATAAGAAACTTTGCGCAATTTCTTCCCCGTTTTAACAGCTAGAAGCTTCAAATTTCACCAAATGCTTACGTATATAGCATATATTGTTGTCTGAAAAAATCATAGAGATCGGTGGTATATATATTATATACTTCATATAAACTGACATTTTTGCCCCTTTTTTACGGCTACAAGCTTCAAAATTCATCAAATTTCATCAAATAGTTACGTTTATGTCATATATTTTTGAAACACGTGATTCGTAGTCATAGATTTTACATGCAGACCACAAAAAACGTGAACAGAAAGTACCTACCTATTTTTATACCTTTCATGAAAATGAAATGGTATATTAATTTCGTCACGAAACCCAAAATTGTAAGTCCTTAAAGGAAAATAGATAGACCCACCATTAAGTATACCGAAATAATCATGATGAAGAGCTGAGTTGATTTAGCCATGTTCGTCTGTCCATCTGTCCGTCTGTCAGTTTGTATGCAAACTAGTCCCTCACTTTTTGAGATATCTTGATAAAATTTGGTGAGCGGGCGTATTTGGGTGTCCGATTAGACATTTGTCGGAACCAGCCGGATCGGACCACTATAGCATATATCCTCCATACAACCGATTTTTCAGAAAAAGAGGATTTTTGTCATATCTTACTCAATTTAACAGATTGAAGCTTCAAACTTCACCATATAATTTCGTATATTGCACATATTGTTGCCTGAAAAAATTGATGAGATCGGTCGTATATATAGTATATATCCCCCACAACCGTTTGTTCAGATAAGAAACTTTTCGTAATTACTGCCCTATTTTAAGAGCTATAGGCTTCAAATTTCAACGAATGCTTACGTATATAGCATATATTGTTTTCTGGAAAAATCATAAAGAACGGTGGTATATATAGTATATATATGGTGGTATATATAGTATATATATATATTCGAATATTTTAGCCCCATTTTAACAGTTAGAAGCTTCAAATTTCACAAACTGCTTACGTATATAGCATATATTGTTGTCTGAAAAAATCATAGAGATCGGTGGTATACATATTATATACTTCATATAAACTGTCATTTTTGCCCCTTTTTTACGGCTACAAGCTTCAAAATTCATCAAATTTCATCAAATAGTTACGTTTATGTCATATATTTTTGAAACACGTGATTCGTAGTCATAGATTTTACATGCAGACCACAAAAAACGTGAACAGAAAGTACCTACCTATTTTTATACCTTTCATGAAAATGAAATGGTATATTAATTTCGTCACGAAACCCAAAATTGTAAGTCCTTAAAGGAAAATAGATAGACCCACCATTAAGTATACCGAAATAATCATGATGAAGAGCTGAGTTGATTTAGCCATGTTCGTCTGTCCATCTGTCCGTCTGTCAGTTTGTATGCAAACTAGTCCCTCACTTTTTGAGATATCTTGATAAAATTTGGTGAGCGGGCGTATTTGGGTGTCCGATTAGACATTTGGCGGAACCAGCCGGATCGGACCACTATAGCATATATCCTCCATACAACCGATTTTTCAGAAAAAGAGGATTTTTGTCATATCTTACTCAATTTAACAGATTGAAGCTTCAAACTTCACCATATAATTTCGTATATTGCACATATTGTTGTCTGAAAAAATCATAAAGATCGGTGGAATATATAGTATATATATGGTGGTATATATTTTATTTATTTATTTATTTATTTGTTTTTTAAAGTCAACACAGACACAAATCGGTCGACTACTGGATATAAGATACAATACATATAACAAGGAAAGAAAACATAAGCGTAAAAAACAAAATTTAAAGTAAAAACTTAAATAATAAACAATCAAATTAATTAAGTTAAATTTCAATTAATACATAAATCAAATCAAAAACAAAGATTAGTTAAAATTAATTATGAAATAAAATTGACATCTTATTTAAAAATCTTTAAAAATATCATGCCAGACGTGAGAGTATTTCCTTACGGATAGCAGCAATCGAATACTCAAAACTAATGCAGTTGTAAATAATCTAAGGATCGGTTTAGATAAGTTGACAGCGCAAAACTTTAGAACACAACTAGGAACACCATCTGGACCCGGGGAGGTAATTGGTTTCAACTCCAGAAGACTATTCAGAACAGTATCTATATCTATGACAGGAACCAGAATACAATTAGAACTTTCTAAAGTGTAAGGATAGAGATGCGATTGAAAAAGTTGAGATGAATAGGTCGAGTTAAAGTATTCAGCAAATAAGTTGGCAACATCATCGTCCGAGCTTGCGTTCTTACATCCATAGGCCAAAGCAGACGGAAATCCTGAGGTTTTTCTCTTAGAATTGACAAAACTAAAGAATTGTTTCGGGTTGTTAAAAAATTGAAGCTTACACCGATTTAAGTAACGTTTATAGCACTGCTGATTAAGATGATGAAAGTTTGATCTAGCTACTAAAAATCTAGAAAAATCGGAGCATGATCCTGATATTTTAAAACGTTTGTATAGCCTAGATTTAATATTATATAGTCTTACAATATGTCTTGAGAACCACAGGGGTTTGCCCGTTCCAGCATTGCCATGACGAAGAGGCACAGAGCATGCAAAGAAACCATCGAGAGAACTGTAAAAAATAGAAGTTGCTGACTCGACATCTTTACAAGCATATAGATCCGACCAGTCATGGTTGGAAATAAGATAACTCAGCTTATTAAAATCTGCCTTACGAAAACATCTTGATCGAAAACTAGATTTTACTTTTGCTGCATCAAACAACACAGGCTGAGCATGATCAAGCATTACCTCAAGTGTAGGATGAAGTGGATCCTCTGGAAGTGATAATGGGGGAATTCGCTTGAGGGCAATACCCACAGGGTCATCCGCAAATACCAAATCCAGCATTTTATTTTTGCAACTTAATATATTGTTTAATTGTAGTAAATGTATATCAAGCAGACTTTTACAAAAATCATGCTGAGTGGTGGACGTCAAAAAGTTTAATTCACTGTTGCCAATCCAACTTACTTCAGTCAAATTAAAGTCACCAAGCACAACCAGGCGGTCCCTATCTCGCAACTGAGAGTAAACACTACGTATAGATAAACTATGTTGAGTATAAGTATGCATATCCGAACGTGGCGGAATATAGCAGCAGCAAATAAATAGACAAGCACTACGTAATGAGATCTTTTCTGCTATAAACTCAATATCAGAGTCATAGTCCAACGACATTAATTCTGACGGTAGGCTAGAGTCTACGGCTATAAGGACACCACCCGCTCTAGATACACGATCGCGCCTATACACGACACAGTTACACGAGAAGATCTCTGGGTTATAATTACCTTCCTTAAGCCAGGTCTCAGCAAAGGCTATCACTTGCGCTGTGAACGAAAAACTGTTTAGAAATAACGAACTCAATTTGGATCGTAAGCCACGAACATTCTGATAATGAATAGATATATAAGACAAACCGATATTTACGTCTGTGGTATTCTTGCCGATTCCGGTAAGTTTTTTGAAATTCTAACATTTGCCTTTTTTTTGAACAAATGTACCACCGAATGTTTCGGCCAAAAAGACTGTTCAAGAATTTTGTCAAAATATGCATCAGGCACTGATATTTTAAAAGACGAGATGTCCTTTTCATACTTAAATTAAATTTGTAAACACTTAATTTAATAGGTTTAGAATCAAGCTTGGATACAAT
The DNA here is from genome assembly GCF_040869045.1 of Eurosta solidaginis. Taxonomy (NCBI): domain Eukaryota; kingdom Metazoa; phylum Arthropoda; class Insecta; order Diptera; family Tephritidae; genus Eurosta; species Eurosta solidaginis. The sequence goes on from NC_090319.1 coordinate 18,136,814, forward strand.
ATAGTTAATTATGTGATCTTCCGTCAACGATGCGTGAAGCCGTGATACAAATATCGACCTACGAGGCGGCACAGCAGTAACCTCTCTGTGGGCCTCAGGTTGCACTCCAGTATTAACATCATTAATAATATTATCAGCGTTATCAGCAGACCCATTATTAGCTGAATGAGGCTTATCATTGGTATTTAAAGCATAAGAGGTACTTGAGGTGTCGACGGCATCATTATTAGTATGTGGGGCGACAGTATGTACATTATCGGCGGCGGTGAAATTGGTGTATATATATATAGTATATATATATATTTTCGCTATTTTAGCCCCATTTTAACAGCTACAAGCTTCAAATTTTACCGAATGCTTACGTATATTGCATATATAGTATATATCTCATACAACCGATTGTTCAGATAAGAAACTTTTCACAATTTCTACCCCATTCTAACAGCTATAAGCTTCAAATTTCACCGATTGCTTACGTATAAGGTATATATTGTTGTGCCAAAAAATCACAGAGATCGGTGATATATATAATATATATATGATGGTATATATAGTATATATATATCATCATCATCATCATCCTCCTCAACTCCTATTGGAGCATAGGGCCTCGACCACCGACTTAAATCTTATTCTGTTAGGTGCAGTTCTTGTGATGTCATTCCACGTATATCCTGCGTCTTCGAGTTCTTTATCCACAGTTCTGCGCCAAGTTTTCGCAGATGAACCAGGTCGTCGGCTTCCTTGTGGATTCCATCGCAATGCTTGTCTGGCTATATTTACTGGAGGTCTTCTGAGGGTGTGACCAATCCACGACCATTTACGCTTGGTTATTTCTGTGGCAGCCTTAGGTTGATTTGTTCTAGACCATAAGTTGTCTTTTGAAATTCTTTCCGGCCATCGAATTTTCAGGATTCGGCGCAGACATTTATTAATAAAAACTTGTAGACGTTTCTGAATTGAAGTTGAGCTTTTCCACGTCTCGCAAGCATAAAACAGTACTGATTTAACTTTCGAATTAAACAGTCGAAGCTTCGTTTTTAAAGATATTTGGCTGGACCTCCACACGTTTGCCAGTTGCCCAAAAACCATTCTTGCTTTGTTTATGCGAGACTGAACGTCCTCATCTGCACCGCTCTTATTTGAGACAATACTACCAAGATAAACAACGGACTCTACACCTTCGATTTCATTTTCGTCAACCGTAAACATCAATGGCCTTGATGAAATATTATAGCCGCATCTTATGACTTTGGTTTTCGCTGTATTGATGCTTAGTCCGGCCTCCTTTGCATGTGTGTTGACAGCTTCTAAATTGTGTTGAAGGTCAGTACTTCCGTGGCTTAGCAGACAGACATCGTCTGCATATTCTAAATCCCCTAACTGAGTGAAAGGCGTCCACTGTACACCGTGTCCACCATTTTCAGCGTTCCTCGTAATCTCGTCTAATGCCAAGATAAACAAGAACGGCGAGAGTATGCATCCCTGTCGCACCCTGCTTTTAATTTCGAAGGGTTCTGAGAGGCACCCATCGTGACTGACCCGGCACTTAAATTCGGCATACATTGCCTTTATAATGTTGATTATTTTATTGGGCATCCCTCGTTTTCGTAGTATTTCCCAAATATATTTCCTGTCGAGACTATCAAAGGCCTTTTTAAAGTCGATAAAAAGTAAATAGGCTGATGTTCTGTATTCACAGCATTGTTCAACAATGATTCGGACGGTATTTATTAGATCAACACAGGATCTGTTTTGTCTAAAGCCAAACTGATTTTCTCTTAGAGTTCCGTGCACCGCCTCTTGAATGCGGGACAGTAAGATCGTGGAGAACACTTTTCTAGGAATCGAGAGTAAGGTGATACCTCTGTAGTTGTTACAATCAGAGGTATCTCCCTTTTTTGCGACTTTTACAAGTATGCCTTCATTCCACTGACGAGGGTAGGATTCTTCTTCCCATACCTGACGGAAGATTGGAAGTAAGGTTTCAGCTGCGATATCTGGATCTGCTATGAGGTATTCAGCATATATTTCATCAGTTCCTGGGGCCTTGCCCTTTTTTAAGGACTTGATTGCTGAAATTATTTAAATTTTCGTAGGGGGCGCGCTGTTTACCCCATTGAAGTGGGGTTGGTTGTTGTAGTTTGCAGCAATAGTGTTGGAATTTAAGGTCGCTTCACCTACAGGATTATTTAATACTTTCTTAAAGTGTTCCACCCATACACTCATTTGTTGTTCGCTTTCAGTAATAAGATTTCTGTTTAAGTATTTTACTGGTTTTTGACCACTCCTGTATTGTCCGGTGAGTTCCCTACTAATCTCGTAGAGTTCCCTCATATTATTTAATCTGGCTGCCGCTTCAGCTCGACTTGCTAATGTGTCAGCCCATTCCCTCTTGTCTTTTCTAGCAGACTTCTTAATTAGCTAGCATTTTTCTTTATACCTTGCGGATAACTGGCTTGCTTCCTCCGTGTCATTGTTGTTCGTCCGTCTGAGAAGCGATTCTTTAATTTTACGCCGCTGTTCAATAAGTGTCCACGTATTATTTGTTAACCATACTTTCTTTGCTTTGTTTTTGTGTCCAAGGATACTGCTACCAAGTTCTTGGTAGATATTATTAACGGAGTCTAGCCTGTCACCTGTACTACCACTCATGTTTACCTGTTCAACACGTTCGCGTACTGCGGCATTATAGGCATTTTGATATTCTTCATGTTTTAGTTTCTCAATATAAATTTTCTTGCTCATTTTTTGAAGGTTTTTCTGTACTGCGGCTACCTTAAATCTGAAACTACCAGCTACAAGGTAGTGATCGCTACCAATATCTGCTCCTCTTTTAACGCGCACATCTAGCAAGGATGACCTCCATCTGCTGTTTATTAGTACGTGATCAATTTGGTTATAAGTGCGTTGATCCGGAGACGTCCATGTTGTTTTGTGGATTAATTTATGTGGGAATAAGCTTCGAACGATCACCAGACCGTTTTCACAACAAAATTCTATAAGCCTACTACCATTGTCATTCCGGGTACCAGGGCTGTGTTTACCCATGTATATATCTAGACCATCATTGTCAGATCCAACTTTAACATTAAAGTCGCCCAGAATAACACATATGTCCCCTTGATTAACGTGTGAATTTACGCAGCTGTTGAGCGTATCGAAAAATTCGTTTTTGATTTCGTCATTTTGGCTTTCTGTTGGTTCATAAACATTGATGATGACTAGTTTCCTTGCTCTAGTGCGGAGTTTAAGTATAATATTTCTGGGGCTTATCGGCACCCATTCAATGATACTTTTCGCTATTGTACTTGTTATTAAAAAACCTACGCCGCTAGTGTGACTCTCTCCTTCATTTCGGCCCGAGTATAGTTTCATTCATCCTAATATTAAAGCGTGAATTTGGCACCTCCACATCCGATGTGCCAGCTGCCGAAGCAGGGGGATTGCTAGAATATTATATAGTATATATATATATATATATATATTTGCGATTTCGGCCCCATTTTAACAGTTAGAAGCTTCAAATTTCACCAAATGCTTACGTATATAGCATATATTGATGTCTGAAAAAATCATTGAGATCGGTGGTATATATAGTATATATCTCATACAACCGATTGTTCAGATAAGAAACTTTGCGCAATTTCTTCCCCATTTTAACAGCTACAAGCTTCAAATTTCACCAAATGCTTACGTGTATAGTATATATTGTTGTCTGAAAAAATCATTGAGATCGGTGGTATATATAGTATATATCTCATACAACCGATTGTTCAGATAAGAAACTTTGCGCAATTTCTACCCCATTTTAACAGCTATAAGCTTCAAATTTCACCAAATGCTTACGTGTATAGTATATATTGTTGTCTGAAAAAATCATTGAGATCGGTGGTATATATAGTATATATCTCATACAACCGATTGTTCAGATAAGAAACTTTGCGCAATTTCTGCCCCTTTTTAACAGCTACAAGCTTCAAATTTCACCAAATGCTTACGTATATAGCATATATTTTTGCCTGAAAAAATCATAGAGGTGGGTGGTACATATATTATATACCCCATATAAACTGTATTTTTTGACCCCTTTTTTACGACTAGAAGCTTCAAAATTCATAAAATTTCATCAAATAGTTACGTTTACGTCATATATTGTTGAAATACGTTATTCGTAGTCATAGTTTTTACACGCAGACCACAAAAAACCTGAAACTTTAAACTTTGCATCCTCACACAAAGTACCTACCTATTTTTTATTTTATATTTATCTTAAAAATCGTTTAGGTATCACTATATATTTCTTATCTTATACATCCGATTATTCGGAGATTACGAGTGGGATAAGATTATTGTTAAGCCCCATTCATGAAAGGTATGAAGTCTTCGGCACAGCCGAAGACAGTTCCGTCCTTACTTGTTTAATTTTTATTTATCTTAAAAATCGTTTAGATATGTTCAAATTTCACCAAATGTTTACGTGTCTAGCATATACTGTTGTCTGAAAAAATCATAGAGACCGGTGGTATATATAGTGTTACGAATATTAACAAAACTAAGGTGGAGCGCGGGATGCAAAAATGGCTCAATTTCAGGCAGAAGTAAATGATTTAAAAGTTCGTAGTTACAACTAAATCGCCAAGCTGTTTCAGCAAGCAATCCAAAGGTAAATACACCATGCTTTGACTCTTCTGTTCCTTTCCAGGTGTTTAAGATTCAGTTTGAGAAGACGCAGTAGTGAACAACTGGAGCGCTGAAGATAAAGTTGCTGCACTATTCGTGGCATTGAAAGGATCTGCTGCTGAAATCCTACAGACTATTCCCGAGGGAGAGCGCAACAACTACGAAACATTGATGAGCGCTCTAGAGAGGCGATACGGAAGCGAACATAGGAAGCAGATACTCCAAATAGAGTTGCAAAACCTTTGGCTAATGAGACTTTGCAGGAGTTTGCGTCAGATGTCGAAAGGCTTGCACATTTGGCGAATGCCGACGCACCTGTGGAATACACCGAAAGGGTAAAAATTCAGAGCTTTATAAATGGCATACGGGACGTCGAAACGAAGCGAGCCACATACGCAAACCCAAAGCCAACCTTTGCAGAAACGGTATCACATGCATTGACTCAGGAAATTGCCTCACTATTGAGTAAACCAGCGTTCAAAGCTCGCCGTGTGGAAGTAGAAAGGCCAGAGTGGGTAGACGCGATATTGGAGGCGCTGAAAGGATCGCAAAAGCGGAGTGAAAAAGTTATCAAATGCTTCAAATGCGGGAAGTACGGTCACATTGCACGTCATTGCGATCTTGGTCCTAATAGTTCCAACAATGTGGGTGGCCATAAACGCAAAGCTGGAGGAGATGAGCAAGAGGGAGTAAGAGGTAGAGATCGATAGCTAGATCCAGCTATTGAGTGTCCTGTGATATCTGTGTCGCAAATTGGTAGAAAATCGAGCAGTCTTACCATCAGGGGGAATGTGGATGACAAAGAACGTGTACTTACTGTAGATACGGGCGCATCTCATTCCTTGATCCGATCTGACTTGGTCAGAAGGAGAGTAAAACCGATACCAGGAGCAAGGTTGCGTACGGTCACTGGCGAATATAACCAAGTTCAGGGAGAAGTGTTATGTGAAGTCTTGATTGGAAATATCACGGTTCTACACAAATTCGTTGTGGCGAAGATCGTTGAAGAAGTCATATTGGGAGTGGACTTCTTGGTTGACCATGACTTCAAAATCGATATGCAGAGAAGGGTGATGATTTACGAGAACCAGGATATACCACTTAACTTCAAGCTGGAAAAATAGTTCAGTAATAATCGAGTAATGGTGGAGAAGACTCGACAAAGGCCACGAAAGTCAAAAGAAAAGGTTGATGGATCGAATGGGCCAACTAAAGCGAAATCTAAAGTACCTGCGTGAAAAAGACCGGCATCGACAAACCGCAATGGACCCACTAGAACGACTGAAAGAATTTTTCAGGAAGAATGCAAGGATGGTTTCAAGCCAGCGCGCACTACTGTTGTGAAACGTCCAGACGATAATGATGATGCAAAATCAATCCGTCAAGTGCAAGCTCTGCGAAGGAGTTCATTGGCGAAAGAACAGAGTGCGAGGGAACGATCAAGAATAATGAGTAGTAAGATGAAACGCAGGTACAATGAGAACAAAAATTCGGAAGGTTTCTTGGAGGGAGATTTGGTACTATTATACAACCCTCACCGGCGGAAAGGTGTTGCATCAAAGATTCGGTGCAGTTGGGAAGGCCCGTACAAAGTTGTGAAGAAGATCATTGATATCATATACCGCATACAAACCACTGGGAAACCATGGAGTAGACGAGTGGTACATTTGGAGATGCTAGCGGCGTTTGGATCGGGAGATTTGTCTGATCGGGACGATCAGACTTAGGTGGAGGGCAGTGTTACGAATATTAGCAAAACTAAAGTGTGCTGCTATCTCTAAGCCGATGCTAAACAGTGATATCATGCACATCCATAGATCAATTATTATGTATCTACATAAACGAAACAATAATTGCGTCTACACATATATACGTATACGAGCAGCGGAGAATCAATGCACAAACACATGCATATATCTGAGATACTCCTAAAAGTATGCAACGAGAGAACCTATAAAATCGTGCAATTGTAGTTACAGCTGAGAAGTTTGAGAGCTGATGGCAACTAGTAGATTCTGGAAGCGCCTAGAAGATGCGAACGTTGAAATCAGAGAGTATAAAAGGCAGCAAATGTAGAGGCGCTGGAGTTCAGTTGGAGTTGAGCTATCAAGCAGTTTCCATTAAGACGCAATCTAGCAAGCCATAGCAGTATTATTTTGAAAGTCGAGTTTCATTTGAGCTATCAATCAGTTTGGTTGTTAAGCAAGCTAATTGCAAAGTATTAGTGTTATTGTGGAGTACTTTAATAAATGCCATTTTTCCATTATTCAATATTGGAGTTATTTATACAACTGTTTAGTGATCGAACTTAGCAAAATGCCAAATAAGAGGATTTGCAAGTAAATTCGTTACAATAGTGTATATCTCATACAACCGATTGTTGAGATAAGAAACTTTGCGCAATTTCTTCCCCATTTTAACAGCTAGAAGCTTCAAATTTCACCAAATGTATATAGCATATATTGTTGTCTGAAAAAATCATAGAGATCGGTGGTATATATATTATATACCCCTTATAAACTGTATTTTTTGCCCCTTTTTTAAGACTAGAAGCTTCAAAATTCATCAAATTTCATCAAATAGTTACGTTTACGTCATATATTTTTGAAATACGTGATACGAAGTCATAGTTTTTACACGCAGACCACAAAAAACCTGAAACTTTGCATCCTCACACAAAGTACCTACCTTTTTTTATACCTTTCATGAAAATGAAATGGTATACTAATTTCGTCACGAAACCCAAAATTGTAAGTCCTTAAAGGAAAATAGATAGACCCACCATTAAATATACCGAAATAATCAGGATGAAGAGCTTAGTTGATTTAGCCATGTCCGTCTGTCCGTCTGTCTGTTTGTATGCAAACTATTCCCTCAATTTTTGAGATATCTTGATAAAATTTGGTGAGCGAGTGTATTTGGGTGTCCGATTAGACATCTGTCGGAACCGGCTGGATCGCATCGCTATAGCATATATCCTCCATACAACCGATTTTTCAGAAAAAGAGGATTTTTGTCATATCTTACTCAATTTAACAGATTGAAGCTTCAAACTTCACCATATAATTTCGTATATTGCACGTATATTTGCCTGAAAAAATTGAAGAGATCGGTCGAATATATAGTATATATCTCCCACAACCGATTGTTCAGATAAGAAACTTTTCGTAATTACTGCCCTATTTTAAGAGCTAGAGGCTTCAAATTTCAACGAATGCTTACACATATAGCATATATTGTTGTCTGAAAAAATCATAAAGGTCGGTGGTATACATAGTATATATATATAGTATATATATATATTTTCGCAATTTTAGCCCCATTTTAACAGCAAAAGCTTCAAATTTCACCGAATGCTTACGTATATAGCATATACTGTTGTCTGAAAAAATCATAGCGATCGGTTGTATATATAGTATTTATCTCATACAACCGATTGGTCAGATAAGAAACTTTTCATAATTTCTACCCCATGCTAACAGCTATAAGCTTAAAATTTCACCGATTGCTTACGTATAAGGTATATATTGTTGTGCCAAAAAATCATAGAGATCGGTGATATATATAATATAGCCATGTCCGTCTGTCTGTTTGTAAGCAAACTAGTCCCTCAATTTTTGAGATATATTGATAAAATTTGGTGAGCGGGCGTGTTTGGGTGTCCGATTAGACATTTGTCGGAACCGTCCGGATCGGACCACTATAGCATATATCCTCCATACAACCTATTTTTCAGAAAAAGAGGATTTTTGTCATATCTTACTCAATTTAACAGATTGAAGCTTCAAGCTTCACCATATAATTTCGTATATTGCACACATTGTTGCCTGAAAAAATTGATGAGATCGGTCGTATATATAGTATATATCCCCCACAACCGATTGTTCAGATAAGAAACTTTTCGTAATTACTGCCCTATTTTAAGAGCTAGAGGCTTCAAATTTCAACGAATGCTTACGCATATAGCATATATTGTTATCTGAAAAAACCATAAAGATCGGTGGTATATATAGTATATATATGGTGGAATATATAGTATATATATATATATATTCGCAATTTTAGCCCCATTTTAACAGCCAGCAGCTTCAAATTTCACCGAATGCTTACGTATATATTGTTGTCTAAAAAAATCATAGCGATCGGTTGTATATATAGTATATGTCTCATACAACCGATTGTTCAGATAAGAAACTTTTTACAATTTCTACCCCATTCTAACAGCTATAAGCTTAAAATTTCACCGATTGCTTACGTATAAGGTATATATTGTTGTGCCAAAAAATCGTAGAGATCGGTGATATATATCTAATCTAATCTGATATATATTATAAATGGGAACGTTTGGATGTTTGGATGTTTAGATGTTTGGATGTTTGGATGTTTGTCCAGACGTTTGTCTTTGTGACTCAATCACGCAAGAACGGCTGGACCGATTCGGATGAAATTTTGCACACATATAGCTAATAGTCTAGAAGGATCTACTAGCTGTATTTTTTTTGAAAAGGGGGAGGTCCCCGCCCCCCTAGGAACCGTTAAAATTTAACTAATGTATTTTTTCGTCTTTGTGACTGAATCACGCCAGAACGGCTACACGGATTTTGATGAAATTTGGTACACAGACAATAGCGAAATTTTTTTCGAGCATGGAAAGGGGGGTGGGGATGCCACGACCCCTTCAAACAATTACTTTTTAATAATTTTTACACATTATAATTTTACCTTTACTAACCTTCACCAATATTACAACTCAATAGGTCAAATAAGTCGAGGGCTTACAAAATGAGCAGTGACACCCTCCGTGCCCCACTCCCCCCTTCTCCCCACCTCTGGTCTAAAATCTATAAATTGTTATAACTCAATATAAATTTTCTCCAAAATCAATAGTTTTTGGTATCTGGCACATACAGATCGAGATCTAAACAATTTTGGAAAAACGATCAGTGGTCCTCTCCTTCTCCTCCCGCCATCCGCCCTCCTTCAATTGTTTTTTATTAGCACGCTTTATTAGCCTGTATGTTTCTATGTAACTCTTCATTCGCTCCAACGCGCCTGTTTCCTTATTAATATGATTTTATAATTAGCTTCACCCTATTTGTAATCCCGCTAGGGTCATATCGCAAGCCTTCCGGGGTCATTTCTGGGTGGTTTTCGGGATCCGTCCGGGATCCCGTCGAGGCCATTTCGGGATCATTTGGGGTCCCTTCCACCATCATTTCAGGATGGTTTTCGGGATCCCGTCGGGGTCATTTCGGGACGTTTTCGGGATCATTTGGGGTCCCTTCCACCATCATTTCTGGATGGTTTTCGGGATCCGTCCGGGATCCGTTCAGGGTCATTTCGGGACTTTTTCTCGACTAATGGGGACCCATTCGGCATCATTTCTTTATGGTTTTCGGGATCTGTCCGGGATCCCGTCAGGGTCATTTCGGGAATATTAGGGGATCATTCGAGGACCTTTCCAGCATCATTTCTGGATCCGTCCGGGATCCCGACGGGGTCATTTCGGGATTATTTCGGGATCGTTTGGGGTACCTTCCGGCATTATTTCTGGATGGTTTTCGGTATCCGTCCGGGATCACGTCTGGGTCACTTCGGGACTTTTTCGGGATCATTTGGGGTCCTTCCCACCATCATTTCTGGATGGTTTTCGGGATCCGTCCGGGAGCCCGTCGGGGTCATTTCGGGACTTTTTCGGGATCATTTGGGATCCTTTCAGCATCATTTCTGGATGGTTTTCGGGATCCGTCAGGGCTCCCGTCAGGGTCATTTCGGGACTTTTTCGGGATCATTTGGGGTGCCTTCCGGCATCATTTCTGTATGGTTTTCGGGATCCCGTCGGGGTCATATCAGGACTTTTTCGGAATCATTTGGGGTACCTTCCTTCATCATTTCTATATGGTTTTGGGGATTCGTCCGGGATCCCGTCGGGGTCATTTCGGGACTTTTCGCGACTAACACGGGATCATTTGGGGACCCTTTCGGCATAATTTCTGGATGGTTTTCAGGATCCGTCCGCGATCCCGTCAGCGTCATTTGGGAAAATTTCCGTCATCATTTCTGGACATTTTCGGGATCCGTCCGGGATATCGTCGGTGTCATTTCGGGACTATTTCGAGATCATTTGGGGTACCTTCCTGCATCATTTCTAGATGGGTTTCGGGATTATTTCGGGTTCATTTGGGGTACCTTCCGGTATCATTTCTAGATGGTTTTCGGGATGCGTCCGGGATCCCGTCAGGGTCATTTCGGGACTATTAGGTGATCATTTGAGGACCTTTCCGATATCATTTCTGGATGGTTTTCTGTATCCGTTCGGCATCCCGACGGGGTCATTTCGGGACTTTTTCGGGATCATTTGGGGTGCCTTCCGGCATCATATCTGGATATTTTTCAGTATCCGTCCGGGATCCCGTCGGGGTCATTTCGGGACTTTTTCGGGATCATTTCGGGTCCCTTCCGGCATCATTTTTGGATGGTTTTCGGGATCCGTCCTGGATCCCGTCGGGGTCATATCAGGCTTTTTCGGAATCATTTGGGGTACCTTCCTTCTTCATTTCTATATGGTTTTGGGGATCCATCCGGGATCCCGTCGGGGTCATTTCGCGACATTTCTGGACATTTTCGGGATCCGTCCGGGATCCCGTCGGTGTCATTTCGGGATCATTTGGGGTACCTTCCGGTATCATTTCTAGATGGTTTTCCGTATCCGTTCGGGATCCCTTCGGGGTCATTTCGGGATTTTTTTTGGGACTAATACGGGATCATTTGGGGAGCCTTTCGCAATCATTTCTGGATGGTTTACCGGATTCGTATGGGATCCCGTCAGGGTCATTTCGGGACTTCTTCGGGACTATTTCGGGATCATTTCTGGATGGTTTTCGGGATCTGTACGGGAACCCATCAGGGTAATTATGTGAATTTTTCGGGACTATGTCGGTATCATTTGGGACCCTTTAGGGGTCAATTCATGACTTTTCCTGTATTATTTCGGGATCATTTGGGGACCCTTCCAGCATCAATCTTTGATGGTTTGCCGGATCCATCAGGGTCATTTCGTGATCATGTTGGGATCATTAGGGGGACCCTTCCGAAGTCATTTCCGGATCCGTCCGGGATGCCGGAGAAGTCATTTCGCTGTCATTTCAGCAATTTTTAGGGATCATTTGGGGTACTTTCCGGCATCATTTCTAGATGGTTTTGGCAATCCGTCCGGGATCCCGTCGGTTCATGTCGGGTCCTTTTCGCGACTAATACGGGATCATTTGGGGACCCTTCCGGCATCATTTTTGGTTGGTTTTCGGGATCCGTCCGGGATCCCGTCAGGATCATTTCGGGACTATTCGGGGATCATTTGGGTACCTCTACGGTATCATTTCTGGATAGTTTCGGGAGTGTCATTTAGTTCTTTTTTTTACTCAATTACAAAAATAAAATGCATTAGACAGAAAACAAAATTTTAAACAGATAACTTGATAAGCAGGCTAACGTGAATAGCCCATATATTAAATTTTCTCCTTGCGGACGGGGCCGCGGGTAAAGGCTAGTATCTAATCTAATCTAATCTAATCTAATATCTAATATATATTATAAATGGGAAAGTTTGGATGTTAAGATGTTTGGATGTTTGGATGTTTGGATGTTTAGATGTTTGGATGTTTGGATGTTTGGATGTTTGGATGTTTGGATGTTTGGATGTTTGGATGTTTGTCCAGACGTTTGTCTTTGTGACTCAATAACGCAAGAACGGCTGGACCGATTTTGGATGAAATTTTGCACACATATAGCCAATAGTCTAGAAGGATCTACTAGCTATATATTTTTCAAAAGGGGCGTGGTCCCCGCCCCCTAGGAACAGTTATAATTTAATTATTATATTTTTTCGTCTTTGCGACTGAATCACGCCAGAATGGCTACACGGATTTTGATGAAACTTTGGACACAGACAGTAGTCTACTAGAGAAATTTTTTTCGAACATGGAAAGAGGGGTGGGGTCCCACGACCCCTTCGAGAAATTATTTTTCAATAATTTTTACACATTATAACTTTACGTATACTGGCCTTCACCAATATCACAGACTCAAGGGGTCAAATAAGTCGAGGGCTTACAAAGTAAGCAGTGACACCCTCCGCCCGCCCCCCCCCCCCCCTTTATCCCCCTCTGGTGTAAAATCTATAAATTGTTATAACTCAATATAAATTTTCTCCTAAATCAATAGTTTTTGGTATCTGGTACATACAGAACGAGATCTAGACAATTTTGGAGGAACGATCAGTGGTCCTCTCCTCTACTCCCGCCATCCGCCATCCATCAATTGTTTTTATTAGCACGCTTTTATTAGCTTTAACTGTATGTTTCTATGTAACTTTTTATTCGCTCCAATGCGCCTGCTGCCTTATTAACATGTTTTTATAATTAGCTTCACCTTATTTGTAATCCCGTAAGGGTCATATCCGGACCCTCGGGATCATTTCTGGATGGTTTTCGGGATCGGTCCGGGATTACGCCGGGGTAATTTCGGGACTTTTTCGGGACTATTTCGGGATCATTTTGAGACCCTTCCGGGATCATTTCTGTATAGTTTTCGGGATCCGTCCGGGATCCCGTCGGGGTTATTTTGGGACATTTTCGGGACTATTCCGGAATCATTTCGGGACTATTTCGCGATCATTTTGGGACCCTTCCGGCATCATTTCTGGATGGTTTTCGGGATCCGTTCGGGATCCCGTCTGGGTACTTTCGGGATCATTTGCGTACTTTCGAGAGATAAATTCTTGATGGTTTCGGGGATCATTACGGGACTTTTTCGGGGTCAGTTTGAGTCCTTTCCGTAATCATTCCTGGATGGTTTTAGGGATCCGTCCGGGATCCCGTCGGCGTCATTTTGGGACTTTTGCGGGATCATTTGGGGTCTCTTCCGGCATCATTTCTGGATGGTTTACGGGATCCGCCCGGATCCCGTCGGCGTCATTTTGGGACTTTTGCGGGATCATTTGGGGTCTCTTCCGGCATCATTTCTGGATGGTTTACGGGATCCGTCCGGGATCCTGTCGGGGTCATTTTGGGACTTTTGCGGGATCATTTGGGGTCTCTTCCGGCATCATTTCTGGATGGTTTACGGGATCCGCCCGGATCCCGTCGGCGTCATTTTGGGACTTTTGCGGGATCATTTGGGGTCTCTTCCGGCATCATTTCTGGATGGTTTACGGGATCCGTCCGGGATCCTGTCGGGGTCATTTTGGGACTTTTGCGGGATCATTTGGGGTCTCTTCCGGCGTCATTTCTGGATGGTTTACAGGATCCGTCCGGGACCCTGTCGGGGTCATTTTGGGACTTTAGCGGGATCATTTGGGTCTCCTCCGGCATCATTTCTGGATGGTTTACGGGATCCGTCCGGGATCCTGTCGGGGTCATTTTGGGACTTTTCGCGACTAATACGGGATCATTTGGGGTCTCCTCCGGCATCATTTCTGGATGGTTTACGGGATCCGCCCGGATCCCGTCGGCGTCATTTTGGGACTTTTGCGGGATCATTTGGGGTCTCTTCCGGCATCATTTCTGGATGGTTTACGGGATCCGTCCGGGATCCTGTCGGGGTCATTTTGGGACTTTTGCGGGATCATTTGGGGTCTCTTCCGGCATCATTTCTGGATGGTTTACGGGATCCGTCCGGGATCCTGTCGCGGTCATTTTGGGACTTTTGCGGGATCATTTGGGGTCTCTTCCGGCATCATTTCTGGATGGTTTACGGGATCCGTCCGGGACCCTGTCGGGGTCATTTTGGGACTTTAGCGGGATCATTTGGGGTCTCCTCCGGCATCATTTCTGGATGGTTTACGGGATCCGTCCGGGATCCTGTCGGGGTCATTTTGGGACTTTTTCGCGACTAATACGGGATCATTTGGGGACCCTTTCGGCATCATTTCTGGATGGTTTTCGGGATTCGTCCGGGATCTCGTCGGGGTAATTTGGGGACTTTTTCGGTATCATTTGGGGGCTCTTCCGGCATCATTTCTGAATGGTTTTGGGATCCGTCCGGGATCTCGTCGGGGTCATTTGGGGACTTTTTCGGGATCATTTGGGGGCTCTTCCGGCATCATTTCTGTATGGTTTTCGGGATCCGTCCGGAACCCGTCGGGGTCATTTCGGGACTTTTTCGCGACTAATACGGGATCATTTGGGAACCCTTTCGGCATCATTTCTGTATGGTTTTCGGGATCCGTCCCGGATCTCGACGGGGTAATTTGGGGACTTTTTCGGGATCATTTGGGGGCTCTTCCGGCATCATTTCTGGATGGTTTTCGGGATCCGTCCGGGATCTCGTCGGGGTCATTTGGGGACTTTTTCGGGATCATTTGGGGGCTCTTCCGGCATCATTTCTGGATGGTTTTCGGGATCCGTCCGGGATCCCGTCGGGGTCATTTCGCGACTTTTTCGCGACTAATACGGGAACATTTGGGAACCCTTTCGGCATCATTTCTGGATGGTTTTCGGGATCCGTCCGGGATCCGGTCGGGGTCATTTCGGGCCTTTTTCGCGACTAATACGGGATCATTTGGGAACCATTTCGGCATCATTTCTGGATGGTTTTCGGGATCCGTCCAGGATCCCATCAGGGTAATATCGGGACTATTAGGGGATCATTTGGGGACCTTTCCGGCATCATTTCTGGATAATTTTCGGGATCCGTCCGGGATGCCGTCGAGGTCATTTCGGGACTTTTTCTCGACTAATACGCGACGGGATCATTTGCGGAGCCTTTCTGCATCATTTCTGGATAGTTTTCGGGATCCCGTCAGGGTCATTTCGGGACCTTTTCGGCAACATTTAAGATTGGTTTTCAGGATTCGTCTGGGATCCCGTCAGGGTAATTTCTGCACTTTTCCGAGACTATTTCGGGATCATTTTGGGACCCTCCCAAGATCATTTCTGCATGGATTTCGGGATCTGTCCGGGATGCCGTCAGGGTAATTTTGGGACTATTAGGTGATCATTTGAGGACCTTTCCGGCATCACTTCTGCATGGTTGTCGGTATCCGTTCAGGATCCCGTCGGAATAATTGCGGGACTTTTTCGGGATCATTTGGGGTCCCTCCCAAGATCTTTTCTGGATTGTTTTTTGGGATTCGTCCGGCATCCCGTCGGGGTCATTAGGGATGCGTTCGAGATCCCGTCAGGGTCCTTTCGGGACTTCTTCGGGACTATATCGGGATCATTTCTGGATGGTTTACGGGATCCGTCCAGGATCCCTTAAGGGTAATTTCGGGACTATTAGGTGATCATTTGAGGACCCTTCCGGCATTATTTCTGGATAATTTTCGGTATCCATTCGGGATCCCGTCGGAATCATTGCGTGACTTTTTCGGAATCATTTGGGATCCCTTCCGGCATCATTTCTGTATGGTTTTCGTGATTTGTCCGGGATCACGTCGGGGTTATTTCGGGACCTTTTCGGGGCTAATACGGGATCATTTGGGGATCCTCTATGGGTCGTTTAGTGACTTTTTCTGTTTTATTTCGGGATCATATGGGGTCCCTGCCGGCATAATTTCTTGATGGTTTGCGGGATCCATCAGGGTCATTTCGGGACCATTTTGGGATCATTTGGGGACCCCTACGAGGTCATTTCTGGATCCGTCCGGGATGCCGTAGGAGCCATTTCGGGATTTTTGGTTACTTTTCCGGGATAGTTTTTGGACCCTTCCCGGATCATTTCTGGATCTGTGCGGGATCCCATCTGGGTCAATTCCGCGCTATTTCGGGATCGTTTTGGCACCCTTCCGGTATCATTTCTGTATGGTTTTCGCGATCTTTTCTGGAGTATGTCGGGTTCATTTGGGGACTTTTTCGGGATCATTTGGGGGCTCTTCCGGCATCATTTCTGTATGGTTTTCGGGATCCGTCCGGGATCCCGTCGGGGTCATTTCGGGACTTTTTCTCGACTAATACGGGATCATTTGGGGACCCTTTTGACATCATTTCTGAATAGTTTTCGGGATCCGTCCGGGATCCGGACGGGGTCATTTCGGGACTATTTCGAGATCATTTGGGGTACCTACCGGCATCATTTATGGATGGTTTTCGGTATCCGTGCGGGATCTCGTCGGAGTCATTTGGGGACCTTTTCGGGGCTAATACGGGATCATATGGGGATCCTCTAGGGGTCGTTTCGTGACTTTTTGTGTATTATTTCGGGATCATATGGGGTCCCTTCCGGCATAATTTCTTGATGGTTTGCGGGATCCATCAGGGTCATTTCGGGACCATTTTGGGATCATTTGGGGGCCCCTCCGAGGCCATTTCTGGATCCGTCCGGGATGCCGTAGGAGCCATTTCGGGATTTTTGGTTACTTTTCCGGGATAGTTTTTGGACCCTTCCCGGATCATTTCTGGATCTGTGCGGGATCCCATTTGGGTAATTTCCGAACTATTTCGGGATCATTTTGGGACCCTTCCGGAATAATTTCTGTATGGTTTTCGCGATCTGTCGTGGATCCCCTCGGAGCCATTTCGGAACTTTTTCTGGAGTATATCGGGATAATTTAGGGACCCTTCCTGGGTATTTTCTGAATGGTTTTTGAGATCCGCCCGGGAGCCCGGCATGGTCATTTCGGAACCTTTTCGGGATCATTTTGGAACACCTTCAGGGATCATTTCTGTGTGGTTCTCTGGATACGTCTAGAATCGTGTCGTTGTCATTTCTGGTTTTTTTTGGGAATATTCCGGGAACTTTTTGAGACCCTTTCGGGGCATTTCTGGATGGTTTTCGGGATCCGTCCGCGATAGCGTGGGGGTTATTTCGTAGCTTTTTCTGGATAATTTCGGGA
This sequence comes from Eurosta solidaginis, assembly GCF_040869045.1. Lineage (NCBI taxonomy): Eukaryota > Metazoa > Arthropoda > Insecta > Diptera > Tephritidae > Eurosta > Eurosta solidaginis. Next base: position 18,154,326 of record NC_090319.1, read on the forward strand.
TCATTTGGGATCCTATCAGGTTATCAGCTCATTTAGTTCTTTTTTTTACTCAATTACAAAAATAAAATACATTAGACAGAAAACAAAATTTTAAACAGATAACTTGATAAGCAGGCTAACGTGAATAGCCCATATATTTAAATTTCTCCTTGCGGACGGGGCCGCGGGTAAAGGCTAGTATATTATAAATGGGAAAGTTTGGATGTTTGGATGTTTGTATGTTTGGATGTTTGGATGTTTGGATGTTTGGATGTTTGTCCAGACGTTTGTCTTTGTGACTCAATAACGCAAGAACGGCTGGACCGATTTGGATGAAATTTTGCACACATATAGCCAATAGTCTAGAAGGATCTACTAGCTATATATTTTTCAAAAGGGGCGTGGTCCCCGCCCCCTAGGAACAGTTATAATTTAATTATTATATTTTTTCGTCTTTGCGACTGAATCACGCCAGAATGGCTACACGGATTTTGATGAAATTTGGGACACAGACAGTAGTCTACCAGCGAAATTTTTTTCGAACATGGAAAGAGGGGTAGGGGGTCCCACGACCCTTTCGAGCAATTACTTTTTAATAATTTTTACACATTATAACTTTACCTATACTGGCCTTCACCAAAATCACAGACTCAAGGGGTCAAATAAGTCGAGGGCTTACAAAGTAAGCAGTGAAACACTCCGCCGCCCCCTCCCCCCTTTATCACCCCCTCTGGTGTAAAATCTATAAATTGTTATAACTCAATATAAATTTTCTCCTACTTCAATAGTTTTTGGTATCTGGCACATACAGATCGAGCTCTAGACAATTTTGGAGGAACGATCAGTAGTCCTCTCCTTCTACACCCGCCATCCGCCCTCCTTCAATTGTTTTTATTAGCACGCTTTTATTAGCTTTACCTGTATGTTTCTATGTAACTTTTCATTCGCTCCAATGCGCCTGCTGCCTTATTAACATGGTTTTATAATTAGCTTCACCTTATTTGTAATCCCGTAAGGGTCATATCGAGGCCCTTCCGGGATCATTTCTGGATGGTTTTCGGGATCGGTCCGGGATCCCGCCGGGGTAATTTCGGGATCATTTGTGTACCTTCGAGAGATAAATTCTTGATGGTTTCCGGGATCATTACGGGACTTTTTCGGGGTTGTTTGGAGTCCCTTTAGGCATCATTTCTGGATGGTCTTCGGGATTCGTCCGGCATCCCGTCGGGGTCATTTCGGGACTTTTTCGCGACTAATACGGGATCATTTGGGGACCCTTCCGGGATCATTTCTGTATAGTTTTCGGGATCCGTCCGGGATCCCGTCGGGGTTATTTTGAGACATTTTCGGGACTATTCCGGAATCATTTCGGGACTATTTCGCGATCATTTGGGGACCCTTCCGGCATCATTTCTGGATGGTTTTCGGGATCCGTCCCGGATCCCGTCGGGGTACTTTCGGGATCATTTGTGTACCTTCGAGAGATAAATTCTTGATGGTTTCCGGGATCATTACGGACTTTTTCGGGGTTATTTGGAGTCCCTTTAGGCATCATTTCTGGATGGTCTTCGGGATTCGTCCGGCATCCCGTCGGGGTCATTTCGGGACTTTTTCGCGACTAATACGGGATCATTTGGGGACCCTTTCGGCATCATTTCTGGATGGTTTTCGGGATCCGTCCGGGATCTCGTCGGGGTAATTTGGGGACTTTTTCGGGATCATTTGGGGGTTCTTCCGGCTTCATTTCTGGATGGTTTTCGGGATCCGTCCCGGATCCCGTCGGGGTCATTTCGGGCCTTTTTCGCAACTAATACGGGATAATTTGGGAACCCTTTCGGCATCAATTCTCGATGGTTTTCGGGATCCGTCCGGGATCTCGTCGGGGTCATTTGGGGACTTTTTCGGGATCATTTGGGGGCTCTTCCGGCATCAATTCTGGATGGTTTTCGGGATCCGTCCCGGATCTCGTCGAGGTAATTTGGGGACTTTTTCGGGATCATTTGGGGGCTCTTCCGGCATCATTTCTGGATGGTTTTCGGGATCCGTCCGGGATACCATCGGGGTCATTTCGGGACTTTTTCGCGCCTAATACGGGGTCATTTGGGAACCCTTTCGGCATCATTTCTGGCTGGTTTTCGGAATCCGTCCGGGATCCCGTCGGGGTCATTTCGGGACTTTTTCGCAACTAATACGGGATCATTTGGGAACCCTTTCGGCATCATTTCTGGATGGTTTTCGGGATCCGTCCGGGATCCCATCAGGGTAATTTCGGGACTATTAGGGGATCATTTGGGGACCTTTCCGGCATCATTTCTGGATAATTTTCGGGATCCGTCCGGAATGCCGACGAGGTCATTTCGGGACTATTTCGGGATCATTTGGGATACCTACCGGCATCATTTCTGGATGGTTTTGGAATTCGTCCGGGATCCCGTCGGGGTCATTTCGGGACTTTTTCTCGACTAATACGGGATCATTTGCGGACCCTTTCGGCATCATTTCTGCATAGTTGTCGGGATCCGTTCGGATGGTTTTCGGTATCCGTTCAGGATCCCGTCGGAATCATTGCGGGACTTTTTCGGAATCATTTGGGGTCCCTCCCAAGATCATTTCTGGATGGATTTCGGCATCTGTCCGGGATCCCGTCAGGGTCATTTAGGGATGCGTTCGAGATCCCGTTAGGGTCATTTCCGGACTACTTCGGGACTATATCGGGATCATTTCTGGATGGTTTACGGATCCGTCTAGGATCCCTTAAGGGTAATTTCGGGACTATTAGGTGATCATTTGAGGACCTTTCCGGCATCACTTCTGGATGATTTTCGGCATCCGTTCGGGATCCCGTCGGAATCATTGCGGGACTTTTTCGGGATCATTTTTGGTCCCTTCCGGCATCATATCTGGATGGTATTTGGGATTCGTCCGCCATCCCGTCGGGGTCATTTCGGGACTTTTTCTCGACTAATACGGGATCATTTGGGGACCCTTTCGGCATCATTTCTGGATAGTTTTCGGGATCCGTCCGGGATCCGGACGGGGTCATTTCGGGACTATTTCGGGATCATTTGGGGTACCTACCGGCATCATTTCTGGATGGTTTTCGGGATTCGTCCGGGATCCCGTCGGGGTCATTTCAGGACTTTTTCGGGATCATTTAGGGTACCTTCCGGCATCATTCCTAGATGGTTTTCTGGATCAGTCCGGGATCCGGTCGGGGTCATTTCGGGACTTTTTCTCGACTAATACGGGATCATTTGGGGACCCTTTCGGCATCATTTCTGGATGGTTTTCGGGATCCGTCCGGGATCCGGTCGGGGTCATTTCGGGACTTTTTCTGGACTAATACTGATCATTTGGGAGTCCTTCCGCCATCATTTCTGGATGGTTTTCGGGATCCGTCCGGGATCCCGTCGGCGTCATTTCGGGACTTTTTCGGGATAATTTGGGTTCCCTTCCGGCATCATTTCTGGATGGTTTTCGAGATTCGTCCGGGATCCCGTCGGGGTCATTTCAGGACTTTTTCGCCACTAATACGGGATCGTTTGGGGGCCGTTTCGCCATCATTTCTGGATGCTTTTCGGGATCGGTCCGGGATCCCGTCATGGTCATTTCGGCACTATTTGGGGATCATTTGGGAACCTTTCCGGCATCATTTCTGGATAGTTTCCGGGATCCGTCGGGGATCCCTTTAGGGTTATTTCGGGACTATTAAGGGATCATTTGAGGACCTTTCCGGAATCATTTCTGGATTGTTTTCGGTATACGTTCGGGATCCCGTCGGGGTCATTTCGGGAGTTTTTCGGGATCATTTGGGTTCCTTTTCGGCATCATTTCTGGATGGTTTTCGAAATTCGTCCGGGATCCCGTCGGGGTTATTTCAGGACTTTTTGGCCACTAATACGGGATCATTTGGGGGCCCTTTCGCCATCATTTCTGGATGGTTTTCGGGATCCGTCCGGGATCTCGTCATGGTCATTTCGACACTATTTGGGGATCATTTGGGAACCTTTCCGGCATAATTTCTGGATAGTTTCCGTGATCCGTCGGGGATCCCTTCAAGGTCATTTCGGGACTATTAAGAGATCATTTGAGGAACTTTCCGGCATCATTTCTGGATAGCTTTCGGGATTAGTCCGGGATCCCGTCGGGGTCATTCCGGGACTTTTTCTCGACCAATACCGGATAATTTGAGGACCTTTCCGGCATCATTTCTAGATGGTTTTTGGGATCAGTCCGGGATCCCGTCGGGGTAATTTCGGGACTTTTTCTCGACTAATACGGGATGATTTGGGGACTTTTCGGCATCATTTTTGGATGGTTTGATCCGTCCGGGATCCCGTCAGAGTCATTTCCGGCATCACTTCTGGATGATTTTCGGCATCCGTTCGGGATCCCGTCGGAATCATTGCGGGACTTTTTCGGGATCATTTTTGGTCCCTTCCGGCATCATATCTGGATGGTATTTGGGATTCGTCCGCCATCCCGTCGGGGTCATTTCGGGACTTTTTCTCGACTAATACGGGATCATTTGGGGACCCTTTCGGCATCATTTCTGGATAGTTTTCGGGATCCGTCCGGGATCCGGACGGGGTCATTTCGGGACTATTTCGGGATCATTTGGGGTACCTACCGGCATCATTTAAGCATGGTTTTCAGGATTCGTTCGGGATCCCGTCAGGGTAATTTGTGGACTTTTCCAAAATTATTTCGGAATCATTTTGGGCCAAAATGATTCCTGTATGGATTTCGGGATCTGTCCGGGATCCCGGCGGGGTCAGTTAGGGGGCCGTTTGAGATCCCGTCAGGGACATTTCGGGACTTCTTCGCGACTATTTCGTCATCATTTCTGGATGGTTTTCGGGATCCGTCCGGAATTCCGTCGGGGTTATTTCACGACTTTTTCGGAATCATTTTGGGTACCTTCCTTCATTATTTCTAGATAGTTTTGGGGATCCGTCCGGGATCCCGTCGGGGTCATTTAGGGACTTTTTCGGGGACAATACGGGATCATTTTTGGACCCTTCCGGCATCACTTCTGGATGGATTTCGGGATCTGTACGGGAACCCATCAGGGTAATTTCGGTACTTTTTCGGGACTATTTCGGGATCATTTGGGGACCACTCAGGGGTCATTCCATGACTTTATCTGTATTATTTCGGGATCATTTGAAGACCCTTCCGGCATCAATTCTTGATCGTTTGCCGGATCCATCAGGGTCATTTCGGGACCATGTTGGGATCATTTCTGGATCCGTCCAGGATACCGTAAGATTCATTTTGAGATTTTTTTTGTTACTTTTTCGGGATAGTTTTGAAACCCTTCCGGGATCACATTTGGATCCGTGCGGGATTCCATCGGGGTCATTTTCGGCCTATTTCGGAATCATTTTGGGACCCTTCCGGAATCATTTCTTTATGGTTTTCTCTATCCGTTGTGGATCTCTCGGGGTTATTTCGGAACTTTTTCGGAGCTTTTTCTGGACTATGTCGGGATAATTTAGGAACCCTTCCTGGATGGTTTTTGAGATCCGTCCGGGAGCCCGTCAGGGTAATTTCGGAACTTTTTCGGGACTATTTGGGGATCAATTTGGTACCCTTCAGGCATCATTTCTGTGTGGTTCTTGGATAAATCTAGAATCGGGTCGTTGTCATTTCGGGTTTTTTTGGGACTACTTCGGGAACTTTTGGAAACACTTTCGGGGCGTTTCTGGATGGTTTTCGGGATCCGTTCGCGATAGCGTCGGGGTCATTTCGTGCCTTTTTCTGGATAATTTCGTTATCATTTTGGGATCCTATCAGGTTATCAGCTCATAAAGTTATTTTTTTTACTCAATTACAAAAACAAAATGCATTAGACAGAAAAAAAATTTTAAAAAGATAACTTTATAAGCAGGCTAACGTGAATAGCCCACATATTTCATTTTCTCCTTGCGGACGGGGCCGCGGGTAAAGGCTAGTATATTATAAATGGCAAAGTTTGGATGTTTGGATGTTTGTCCAGACGTTTGTCTTTGTGACTCAATCACGCAAGAACGGCTGTAACGATTTGGATGAAATTTTGCACACATATAGCCGATAGTCTAGAAGGATCTACTAGCTATATATTTTTCAAAAGGGGCGTGGTCTCCGCTCCCTAGGAACAGTTATAATTTAATTATTCTATTTTTTCGTCTTTGCGACTGAATCACGCCGAATGGCTACACGGATTTTGATGAAATTTGGGACACAGGCAGTAGTCTACTAGTGAAATTTTTTTCGAATATGGAAAGAGGGGTGGGGGTCCCACGACCCTTTCGAGAAATTATTTTTCAATAATTTTTACACATTATAACTTTACGTATACCGGCCTTCACCAATATCACAGACTCAAGGGGTCAAATAAGTCGAGGGCTTACAAAGTAAGAAGTGACACCCTCCGCCCGCCCCCTTTATCTCCCCCTCTGGTGTAAAATCTATAAATTGTTATAACTCAATATAAATTTTCTCCTAAATCAATAGTTTTTGGTATCTGGTACATACAGAACGAGATCTAGACAATTCTGGAGGAACGATCAGTGGTCCTCTCCTCTACTCCCGCCATCCGCCCTCCATCAATCGTTTTTATTAGCACGCTTTTATTAGCTTTACCTGTATGTTTCTATGTAACTTTTTATTCGCTCCAATGCGCCTGCTGCCTTATTAACATGGTTTTATAATTAGCTTCACCTTATTTGTAATCCCGTAAGGGTCATATCGAGACCCTTCCGGGATCATTTCTGGATGATTTTCGGGATCATTTTGGGACCCTTCCGGGATCATTTCTGTATAGTTATCGGGATCCGTCCGGGATCCTGTCGGGGTTATTTTGGGACATTTTCGTGACTATTCCGGAATCATTTCCGGACTATTTCGCGATCATTTGGGGACCCTTCCGGCATCATTTCTGGATGGTTTTCGGGATCCGTCCGGGATCCCGTCGGGGTACTTTCGGGATCATTTGCGTACCTTCGAGAGATAAATTCTTGATGGTTTCCGGGATCATTACGGGACTTATTCGGGGTTATTTTGGGTCCCTTTAGGTATCATTTTTCGGGATCATTTGGGGCTCTTCCGGTATCATTTGTGGATGGTTTTCGGGATCCGTCCGGGATCTCGTCTGGGTCATTTGGGGACTTTTTCGGGATCATTTTGGGGCTCTTCCGGCATCATTTCTGGATGGTTTTCGGGATCCGTCCGGGATCCCGTCGGGGTCATTTCGGGACTTTTTCGCGACTAATGCGGGATCATTTGGGAACCCTTTCGGCATCATTTCTGAATGGTTTTCGGGATCCGTCCGGGATCCCGTCGGGGTCATTTCGGGACTTTTTCGCGACTAATACGGGATCATTTGGGAACCCTTTCGGCATCATTTCTGGATGGTTTTCGAGATCCGTCCGGGATCCCATCAGGGTAATTTCGGGACTATTAGGGGATCATTTGGGAACCTTTCCGGCATCATTTCTGGATAATTTTCGGGATCCGTCCGGGATGCCGACGAGGTAATTTCGGGACTATTTCTCGACTAATACGGGATCATTTGGGGACCCTTTCGACATCATTTCTGGATAGTTTTCGGGATCCGTCCGGGATCTGGACGGGGTCATTTCGGGACTATTTCGGGATCATTTGGAGTACCTACAGTCATCATTTCTGGATGGTTTTCGGTATCCGTCCGGGATCTCGTCGGGGTCATTTGGGGACCTTTTCGGGATCATTTGGGGCTCTTCCGGCATCATTTCTGGATAATTTTCGGTATCCCATCAGGGTAATTTCCGGACTATTAGGGGATCATTTGTGGACCTTTCCGGCATCATTTCTGGATAATTTTCGGTATCCGTCCGGGATGCCGACGAGGTCATTTCGGGATTATTTCGGGATCATTTGGGATACCTACCGGCATCATTTCTGGATGGTTTTTGGGATTCGTCCGGGATCCCGTCGGGGTTATTTCGGAACTTTTTCTCGACTAATAGGGGAGCATTTTCGGACCCTTTCGGCATCATTTCTGGATAGTTGTCGGGATCCGTTCGGGCTCCCGTCACGGTCATTTCGGGACTATTAGGGGGTCATTTGAGGACCTTTCCGGCATCATTTCTGGATAGTTTTCGGAATCCTTTCGGGATCCCGTCAGGGTCATTTCGGGGCTTTTTCGGGATCATTTAAGGATGGCTTTCAGGATTCGTCCGGGAACCCGTCGGGGTAATTTCTGGACTTTTCCGAGACTTATCGGGATCATTTTGGGACCTTCCCAAGATCATTTCTGGATGGATTTCGGGATTAGTCCGGGATGCCGTCAGGGTCATTTTGGGACTATTAGGTGAGCATTTGAGGACCTTTCCGGCATCACTCCTGAATGGTTTTCGGTATCCGTTCAGGATCCCGTCGGAATAATTGCGGGACTTTTTCGCGATCATTGGGGTCCCTTCCGACATCATTTCTGGGTGGTTTTTGGGATTCGTCCGGCATCCAATCGGGGTCATTGCGGGACTTTTTCTCAACTAATACGGGATCATTTGCGGGCCCTTTCGGTATCATTTCTGGATAGTTGTCGGGATCCGTTCGGGATCCCGTCAGGGTCTTTTCGGAACTATTGGGAGATCATTTGAGGACCTTTCCGGCATCATTTCTGGTTAGTTTTCGGAATCCTTTCCGGGTCCCATCAGGGTCATTTCGGGACTTTTTCGGCATCATTTAAGATTGGTTTTCAGGATTCGTCCGGGATCCCGTCAGGGTAATTTCTGGACTTTTCCGAGACTATTTCGGGATAATTTTGGGACCCTCCCAAGATCATTTCTGGATGGATTTCGGGATCTGTCCGGGATGCCGTCAGGGTCATTTTGGGAATATTAGGTGATCATTTGAGGACTTTTCCGGCATCACTTCTGGATGGTTTTCGGTATCCGTTCAGGATCCCGTCGGAATAATTGCGGGACTTTTTCGGGATCATTTGGTGTCCCTTCCGGCATCATTTCTGGATGGTTTTTGGGATTCGTCCGGCATCCCGTCGGGGTCATTTCGGGACTTTTTCTCGACTAATACGAGATCATTTGCGGGCCCTTTCGGCATCATTTCTAGATAGTTGTCTTTTCAGAACTATTAGGAGATCATTTGAGGACCTTTCCGGCATCATTTCTGGATAGTTTTCGGGATCCTTTCGGGTTCTAGTTAGGGTCATTTCGGGACTTTTTCGGGATCATCTAGAGATGGCTTTCAGGATTCGTCCGGGAACCCATCAGGGTAATTTCTGAACTTTTCCGAGACTATTTCGGGATAATTTTGGGACCTTCCCAAGATCATTTCTGGAAGGATTTCGGGATCAGTCCGAGATGCCGTCAGGGTCATTTTGGTATTAGGTGATCATTTGAGGACCTTTCCGGCATCACTTCTGGATGGTTTTCGGTATCCGATCAGGATCCCGTCGGAATCATTGCAGAACTTTTTCGGGATCTGTCCGGGATCCCGTCAGGGTCATTTAGGGGTGCGTTCGAGATCCCGTCAAGGTCATTTCGGGACTTCTTCGGGACTATATCGGGATCATTTCTGGATGGTTTATGGGATCCGTCCATGACCCCTTAAGGGCCATTTCGGGACTATTAGGTGATCATTTGAGGACCTTTCCGGATTCACTTCTGGATGATTTTCGGTATCCGTTCGGGATCCCGTCGGAATCAATGCGGGACTTTTTCGGAATCATTTGGGATTCCTTCCGGCATCATTTCTGGATGGTTTTCGGGATTTGTCCGGGATCCCGTCGGGGTTATTTCGGGACCTTTTCGGGGCTAATACGGGATCATTTGGGGATCCTCAATTGGTCGTTTCGTGACTTTTTCTGTGTTTTTTCGGGATCATTTTGGGACCATTTCGGCATAATTTTTTGATGTTTTGCCGGATCCATCAGGGTCATTTCGGGACCATTTTGGGATCATTTGGGGACCCTTCCGAGATCATTTCTGGATCCGTCCGGGATGCCGTAGGAGCCATTTCGGGATTTTTTGTTACTTTTCCGGGATGGTTTTTGCACCCTTCCGGGATCATTTCTGGATCTGTGCGGGATCCGATCTGGGTCACTTCCGGACTATTTCGGGATCATTTTGGGATCCTTCCGGAATCATTTCTGTATGGTTTTCGCGATTCGTCGTGGATACCCTCGGAGCCATTTCGGAACTTTTTCTGGAGTATGTCGGGATAATTTAGGGACCCTTCCTGGATATTTTCTGGATGGTTTTTGAGAACCGCCCGGGAGCCCGTCAGGGTCATTTCGGAACCTTTTCGGGATCATTTTGGAACACCTTCAGGGATCATTTCTGTGTGGTTCTCTGGATACGTCTAGAATCGTGTCGCTGTCATTTCGGGTTTTTTGGGACTATTCGGGGAACTTTTGGAGACCCTTTCGGGGCATTTCTGGATGGTTTTCGGGATCCGTCCGATAGCGTGGGGGTCAGTTCGTAGCTTTTTCTGGATAATTTCGGGATCATTTGGGATCCTATAAGGTTATCAGCTCATTTTACAAAAATAAAATGCATTAGACAGAAAACAAAATTTTAAACAGATAATAAGCAGGCTAACGCGAATAGCCCATATATTTAAATTTCTCCTTGCGGACGGGGCCACGGGTAAAGGCTAGTATATAATATAAATGGCAAAGTTTGGATATTTGGATGTTTAGATGTTTGGATGTTTGGATGTTTGTCCAGACGTTTGTCTTTGTGACTCAATCACGCAAGAACGCCTGGACCGATTTGGATAAAATTTTGCAAACATATAGCCAATAGTCTAGAAGGATCTACTAGGATCTAATTTTCAAAAGGGGTGTGGTCCCCGCCCCCTAGGAACAGTTATAATTTAATTATTATATTTTTTCGTCTTTGCGACTGAATCACGCCCGAATGGCTACACGGATTTTGATGAAATTTGGGACACAGACAATAGTCTACTAGCGAAATTTTTTTCGAACATGGAAAGAGGGGTGGGGGTCCCACGACCTCTTCGAGCAATTACTTTTTAATAATTTTTACACATTATAACTTTAAGTATACTGGCCTTCACCAATATCACAGACTCAAGGGGGAATATGGTTCGACACGAATTTAAATTAGCACGAGCATATAACTAGATCGAAGCTTAAGTTAATACCGCTAAATTTCGCAATATATAGAAGTAGAAATAATATACCCAGAAAACAATTGTGGCTATTAAACGATGCGTACTTTATGTCACGTTTAACGTATTTAAACCCAGTCTGGAGCAGATGTGCAGAAAATGAGATAAATGAGTTACAAATACTTCAAAACAAAATAATAAAAAATATCCTGATACTACCTAGAATAACTCCCACTATCAGGCTTTATGAAAATAGGTTAGACGTTTGTTTAGGCCCAATGCCTAACTTTTATCTGATTGACGGCGCCCCTCCCTAACGTTTTAATAATATTTCCAGCCACCCACACTCACGCCGCATTTGTGTGCATGCATGCACATGCATGCGTTTCATACGCATGCACGTGTGTGTGCGGGTTGTCAGCACCCATGCACGTATATGTGGGGGCTGTTGTGTGTGTGGCTTGTTTTCCCCTCCTTAATACCAGAGGACTTTTTCGCGGCTTAGCGGTTGTCCTCAACGGGATAACCGGTCTCTTTCTCGATTGACCGCCAACCAGCACACATCGCAAGGATCACCATCGTCACTTAAAGCACCAAGGTAATATTGTAACCACAGTGTATATTTTCCTTCACTCTAAATTAAATATTATATTATAACGAGGAAATTCCTCTTTGTGTTCTTATTTATTTCTTTTGAGCGCACCATCCACTCCAAGATCGACCCTTGTGCGCCTACCCACTGCCGGTTTACGACGCACTCAGGCCGAACAATGGTCCTTCGAGCCGGATCACTGGCTCGTATGGAAGTTTCATTAGACGACTAAGCCGTCTAAGGGGGGAGTATGTTTAAGCGACTTAAACTATGAACATTTTTCGTTCGTTTATTTCAGTAGCCATTGAGTGTGCTTGTAATTCTCAACTGGTTAGTGAAATATTCTAAAGACATAGTTTGAGGTTTTTAATTAAAATCGAGGTTCTTCGGATGGTGTGCTAATACATCAGAGCCCAGTGCTCGCCTCCATATCACTCTTTGAAGGGGTTCTTCAAATAGAAGATGAGGTGGCTCATTAGAGCGAAACCTCAGAGTGCCCAACGCTCGCCCCAAATTAAATAAATAGAGGTTCTTCGGATGGTGTGCTAATACATCAGAGCCCAGTGCTCGCCTCCATATCACTCTTTGAAGGGGTTCTTCAAATAGAAGATGAGGTGGCTCATTAGAGCGAAACCTCAGAGTGCCCAACGCTCGCCCCAAATTAAATAAATAGAGGTTTTTCTTGTAGAAAATGGGGTGCCAATACCTCAGAGCCGTCCCGTGCTCGCCTCCATATCACATTTTAAAGGGTTCTTCAAATAGAGGATGAGGTGGCTCAGTAGAGCGAAGCCTCAGAGCCCCCCAGTGCTCGCCCCCACATTAAATAAATAAAAGGTGTACTGATGCTATGCATCCTCCCATGACTTAAACACACCAATAACACTAAAACCACCCAACTCAATAAATGGAATACATTAAATCAAAAACCCCATAAACTCAATACAGTCCATTAATAATAATAATTTATAAATTTAAAAAAAGGAATGCTTGGTGGGAGTTGAACCCGCAACCCCGGGCGTTTGGTCGGGTACGTCAGCCACTGTGCCACGACTCATACGCTTACAAGCACATAAAATTACTCATTTATAACTCTTATTAAACTGCTCGCCCTCAATTGCCCAAAGCTTAGACAACGTTAGAAAATAAAGTATTCTACAGACACTGCTTATTGTTTTCAAAATCAAAAACAATCTGATTAAACATAGTCTTGACTTAAATTTCGCAGGAAATCTAAGCTATAACTTTAGAAATACTCTGTATATAAAAACTTGTTTTTTCCGTACTCAAAGAAGCACAAATTTAATTCGTAGCTATGGTGCTAGAATGTTTAATAAATTGCCCGACAATGTTAAAACATGTTCCAATTATTTGCATTTCAAGAGGCAAGTTAAAAGCCTCTTGTTACTAGATTATAACTTTAGCCTGTAAAATACAAATATATGTAATTTTTATACTCAGTTGAGCAGAGCTCACAGAGTATATTAAGTTTGATTGGATAACGGTTGGTTGTACATATATAAAGGAATCGAGATAGATATAGACTTCCATATATCAAAATAATCAGGATCGAAAAAAAATTTGATTGAGCCATGTCCGTCCGTCCGTCCGTCCGTCCGTCCGTTAACACGATAACTTGAGTAAATTTTGAGGTATCTTGATGAAATTTGGTGTGTAGGTTTCTGAGCACTCATCTCAGATCGCTATTTAAAATGAACGATATCGGACTATAACCACGCCCACTTTTTCGATATCGAAAATTTCGAAAAACCGAAAAAGTGCGATAATTCATTACAAAAGACCGATAAAGCGACGAAACTTGGTAGATGAGTTGAAGTTATGACGCAAAATAGAAAATTAGTAAAATCTTGGACAATGGGCGTGGCACCGCCCACTTTTAAAAGAAGGTAATTTAAAACTTTTGCAAGCTGTAATTTGGCAGTCGTTGAAGATATCGTGCTGAAATTTGGCAGGAACGTTACTCTTATTACTATATGTACGTTTAATAAAAATTAGCAAAATCGGAGAAGGACCACGCCCACTTTTAAAAAAAAAATTTTTTTAAAGTAAAATTTTAACAAAAAATTTAATATCTTTACAGTATATAAGTAAATTATGTCAAGATTCAACTCCAGTAATTATATGGTGCAACAAAATACAAAAATAAAGGAAAATTTTAAAATGGGCGTGGCTCCGCCCTTTTTCATTTAATTTGTCTAGGATACTTTTAACGCCATAAGTCGAACAAAAATTAACCAATCCTTTTGAAATTTGGTAGGGGCATAGATTTTATGGCGTTTACTGTTTTCTGTGAAAATGGTTGATGTCACGCCCGCATGGCCGTTAACACGATAACTTGAGCAAAAATCGATATATCTTTACTAAACTCAGTTCACGTACTTATCTGAACTCACTTTATCTTGGCATGAAAAATGAACGAAATCCGTCTATGACCACGCCCACTTTTTCGATATCGAAAATTACGAAAAATGAAAAAAATGCCATAATTCTATACCAAATACGAAAAAAGGGATGAAATATGGTAAGGTAATTGGATTGCTTTATTGACGCGAAATATAACTTTAGAAAAAACTTTATAAAATGGTTGTGACACCTACCATATTAAGTAGAAGAAAATGAAAAAGTTCTGCAGGGCGAAAAAAAAAACCCTTAAAATCTTGGCAGGTATTACATATATAAATAAATTAGCGGTATCCAACAGATGATGTTCTGGGTCACCCTGGTCCACATTTTGGTCGATATCTGGAAAACGCCTTCACATATACAGCTACCACCACTCCCTTTTAAAACTCTCATTAATACCTTTAATTTGATACCCATATCGTACAAACTCATTCTAGAGTCACCCCTGGTCCACCTTTATGGCGATATTTCTAAAAGGCGAACACCTATAGAACGAAGGCCCACTCCCTTTTAAAAATACTCATTAAAACCTTTCATTTGATATCCATATCGTACAAACAAAGTCTAGAGTCACCCCTGGTCCAGAAAGGCCCACTCCCTCTTAAAATACTCATTAATTCCTTTCGTTTGATACCCATATTGCACAAACGTATTCTAGAGTCACCCCTGGCCCACCTTTATGGCGATATCTCGAAAAGGCGTCCACCTATAGAACTAAGGCCCACTCCCTCTTAAAATACTCATTAACTCCTTTCGTTTGATACCCATATTGCACAAACGAATTCTAGAGTCACCCCTGGTCCACCTCTATGGCGATATCTCGAAACGGGGTCCACCTATAGAACTAAGCCCCACGCCCTTTTAAAATAATCATTAACACCTTTCATTTGATACCCATATCATACAAACAAATTCTAAAGTTACCCCTGGCCCACCTTTATGGTGATATCTCGAAAAGGCGAACACCTATAAAACGAAGGCCCACTCCCTTTTAAAAATACTCATTAACACCTTTCATTTGATAACCATATCGTACAAACAAAGTCTAGAGTCACCCCTGGTCCACCTTTATTGCGATACCTCGAAAATGCGTCCACCTATAGAATTAAGGCCCACTCCCTCTTAAAATACTCATTAAAAACGAATTCTAGGGTCACCCCTGGCCCACCTTTATGGCGATATCTCAAAACGGCGTCCACCTATGGAACTAAGGATTACTCCCTTTTAAAATACTCATTAACACCTTTCATTTGATACCCATATCGTACAAACGAATTCTAGAGTCTCCCCTGGCCCACCTTTATGGCGATATCTCGAAAAGGGGTCCACCTATAGAACTAAGCCCCACGCCCTTTTAAAATAATCATTAACACCTTTCATTTGATACCCATATCATACAAACAAATTCTAAAGTCACCCCTGGTCCACCTTTATGGCGATATCTCGAAAAGGCGAACACCTATAAAACGAAGGCCCACTCCCTTTTAAAAATACTCATTAACACCTTTCATTTGATACCCATATCGTACAAACAAAGTCTAGAGTAACCCCTGGTCCACCTTTATTGCGATACCTCGAAAATGCGTCCACCTATAGAATTAAGGCCCACTCCCTCTTAAAATACTCATTAACTCCTTTCGTTTGATACCCATATTGCACAAACGAATTCTAGAGTCACCCCTGGCCCACCTTTATGGCGATATATCGAAACTGCGTCCACCTATGGAACTAAGGATTAGTCCCTTTTAAAATGCTCATTAACACCTTTCATTTGATACCCATATCGTACAAACGCATTCTAGAGTCACCCCTGGTCCATCTTTACGGCGATATCTCGAAAAGGCGTCCATCTATAGAACTTAGGTCCACGCCCTTTTAAAATACTCATTAATACCTTTCATTTGATACCCATATCGTACAAACGCATTCTAGAGTCAACCCTGATCCACCTTTATGGCTATATCCCTAAATGGCGTCCACCTATAGAACTATGGCCCACTCCCTCATAAAATACTCTTTAATGCCTTTCATTTGATACACATGTCATATAAACACATTCCAGGGTTTCCCTCGGTTCATTTTCCTACATGGTTATTTTCCCTTATGTTGTCACCATAGCTCTCAACTGAGTATGTAATGTTCGGTTACACCCGAACTTAACCTTCCTTACTTGTTTCTTATATGTTTTTTATAAAAAAAAAATTAAAAAAAATAAAAACACAGTGAATAAGTATGTTAAAATAATTCGGCGGTGTACTTAACGCAGTTGACAGCGTAGGCAGCAAGTATGCATACATGTTAAGCTATCTTCTCATACAAAATGTATTTTTTTCGAGAAAACATTGTATTATTTTTAAAATACGCCATCAATAAAGAAAACAAGTAAGGAAGGCTAAGTTCGGGTGTAACCGAACATTACATACTCAGTTGAGAGCTATGGAGACAAAATAAGGAAAATCACCATGTAGGAAAATGAACCTAGGGTAACCTTGGAATGTGGTTGTATGACATGTGTATCAAATGGAAGGTATTAAAGAGTATTTTAAGAGAGAGTAGGCCATAGTTCTATGGATGGACGCCATTTAGGAATATCGCCATAAAGGTGGACCAGGGCTGACTCTAGAATTTGTTTGTACGATATGGGTATCAAATGAAAGGTGTTACTGAGCATTTTACGAGGGAGTGGGCCTTAGGTCTATCGGTGGACGCCCTTTCGAGATATCGCCATTAAGGTGGACCAGGGGTGACTCTAGAATGTGTTTGTACGATATGGGTATCAAATGAAAGGTGGTAATGAGTATTTTAAAAGGGAATGGGCTTTAGTTCTATAGGTGAACGCCTTTTCGAGAAATCGCCATAAAGGTGGACCAGGGGTGACTCTAGAATATGTTTGTACGATATGGGTATCAAAGGAAAGCTGTTAATGAGTATTTTGAAAAGGAGTGATCCTTAGTCCATAGGTGGCCGCCGTTTCGAGATATCGCCATAAAGGTGGACCAGGGGTGTCTCTAGAATGTGTTTGTACGATATGGGAATCAAATGAAAGGTGTTACTGAGCATTTTAAGAGGGAGTGGGCATTAGGTCTATAGGTGGACGCCTTTTCGAGATATTGCCATTAGGGTGGGCCAGGGGTGACTCTAGAATGTTTGTACGATATGGGTATAAAACGAAAAGTGTTACTGAGCATTTTAAGAGGGAGTGGGCAATAGGTCTATAGGTGGACGCCTTTTCGAAATGTCGCCATTAGGGTGGGCCAGGGGTGACTCTAGAATGTGTTTGTATGATATGGGTATCAAATGAAAGATGGTAATGAGTATCTTAAAAGGGAGTAATCCTTAGTTCTATAGGTGGACGCCTTTTCGATATATCGCCATAAAGGTGGACCAAGGGTGACTCTAGAATGTTTGTACGATATGGGTATCAAACGAAAGGTGTTACTGAGCATTTTAAGAGGGAGCGGGCATTAGGTCTATAAGTGGACGCCTTTTCGAGATATCGTCATTAGGGTGGGCCAGGGGTGACTCTAGAATGTGTTTGTACGATATGGGTATCAAACGAAAGGTGTTACTGAGCATTTTAAGAGGGAGTGGGCATTAGGTCTATAGGTGGACGTCTTTTCGAGATATCGCCATTAGTGTGGGCCAGGGGTGACTCTATAATGTTTGTGCGATGTGGGTATCAAACGAAAGGTGTTACTGAGCATTTTAAGAGGGAGTGGGCATTAGGTCTATAGGTGGACGCCTTTTCGAGATATCGCCATTAGGGTGGGCCAGGGGTGACTCTAGAATGTGTTTGTACGATATGGGTATCAAATGAAAGGTGGTAATGAGTATTTTAAAAGGGAGTAATCCTTAGTTCTATATGTGGACGCCTTTTCGAGATATCGCCATAAAGGTGGACCAAGGGTGACTCTAGAATGTTTGTACGATATGGGTATCAAACGAAAGGTGTTACTGAGCATTTTAAGAGGGAGTGGGCATTAGGTCTATAGGTGGACGCCTTTTCGAGATATCGCCATAAAGGTGGGCCAAGGGTGACTCTAGAATGTTTGTACGATATGGGTATCAAACGAAAGGTGTGACTGAGCATTTTAAGAGGGAGTGGGCATTAGGTCTATAGGTGGACGCCTTTTCGAGATATCGCCATTAGGGTGGGCCAGGGGGACTGTAGAATGTTTGTACGATATGGGTATCAAACGAAATGTGTTACTGAGCATTTTAAGAGGGAGTGGGCATTAGGTCTATAGGTGGCCTTTTCGAGACATCGCCAATAGGGTGGGCCAGGGGTGACTCTAGAATGTTTGTACGATATGGGTATCAAACGAAAGGTGTTACTGAGCATTTTAAGAGGGAGTGGACATTAGGTCTATAGGTGGACGCCTTTTCGAGATATCGCCATTAGGGTGGGCCAGAGGTGACTCTAGAATGTTTGTACGATATGGGTATCAAACGAAAGGTGTTACTGAGCATTTTAAGAGGGAGTGGGCATTAGGTCTATAGGTGGACGCCTTTTCGAGATATCGCCATTAGGGTGGGCCAGGGGTGACTCTAGAATGTGTTTGTACGATATGGATATCAAATTAAAGGTATTAATAAGGGTTTTAAAAGCGAGTGGCCCTTAGATGTATATGTGAAGGTGTTCTCGCGATATCGACCAAAATGTGGACCAGGTGATCCAGAAAATCATCTGTCGGGTACTGCTAATTTATTTATATATGCAATACCACTAACAGTATTCCTGCCAAGATTCCAAGGGCTGTTGATTTTGCCTTGTAGAACTTTTTCATTTTCTTCTACTTAATATGGTAGGTGTCACACCCATTTTACAAACTTTTTTCCAAAGTTATATTTTGCGTCAATAAACCAATCCAGTTACCATGTTTCATCCCTTTTTTCGTATTTGGTATAGAATTATGGCATTTTTTTCATTTTTCGTAATTTTCGATATCGATAAAGTGGGCGTGGTTATGGTCGGATTTCGGCTATTTTTTATACCGAGATAAAGTGAGTTCAGATAAGTAGGTGGGCTAAGTTTAGTAAAGATATATCGGTTTTTGCTCAAGTTATTGTGTTAACAGCCGAGCGGAAGGACAGACGGTGGACTGTGTATAAAAACTGGGCGTGGCTTCCACCGATTTCGGCCATTTTCACAGAGAACAGTTACCGTCATAGAATCCATGTACCTACCAAATTTGAGAAGGATTGGTAAATTTTTGTTCGACTTATGGCATTAAAAGTATTCTAGACAAACTAAATGAAAATGGGCGGAGCCACGCCCATTTTGAAATTTTCTTTTATTTTTGTATTTTGTTGCATCATATCATTACAGGAGTTGAATTTTGACTTAATTTACTTATATACAGTAAAGATATTAAATTTTTTGTTAAAATTTGAATTAAAAAATTTTTTTTTTTAAAAAGTGGGCGTGCTCTTCATCCAATTTTGCTAATTTTTATTTAGCACATATATAGTAATAGTAGCAGCGTTCCTGCCAAATTTCATCATGATATCTTCAACGACTGCCAAATTACAGCTTGCTAAACTTTTAAATTACCTTCTTGTAAAAGTGGGCGGTGCCACGCCCATTGTCCAAAATCTTACTAATTTTCTATTCTGCGTCATAACGTCAACCCATCTGCCAAGCTTCATCGCTTTAATTGCCTTTGGCAATGAATTATCGCATTTTTTCGGTTTTTCGAAATTTTCGATATCGAAAAAGTGGGCGTGGTTATAGTCCGATATCGTTCATTTTAAATAGCGATCTGAGATGAGTGCCCAGGAATCTACATACCAAATTTCATCAAGATAGCTCAAAATTTACTCAAGTTATCGTGTTAACGGACGGACGGACGGACGGACGGACGGACGGACGGACATGGCTCAATCAAATTTTTTTTCGATCCTGATTATTTTGATATATGGAAGTCTATATCTATCTCGATTCCTTTATATATGTACAACCAACCGTTATCCAATCAAACTTAATATACTCTGTGAGCTCTGCTCAACTGAGTATAAAAAATAAATAAGTCGAGCAGTGACACCCTCCCTCCCCCCCTTTATCAACCCCTCTGGTGTAAAATCTATAAATTGTTATAACTCAATATAAATTTTCTCCTAAATCAATAGTTTTTGGTATCTGGCACATATAGATCGAGATCTAGACAATTTTGGAGGAACGATCAGTGGTCCTCTCCTTCTACTCCCGCCATCCGCCCTCCTTCAATTGTTTTTATTAGCACGCTTTTATTAGCTTTACCTGTATGTTTCTATGTAACTTTTCATTCGCTCCAATGCGCCTGCTGCCTTATTAACATGGTTTTATAATTAGGTTCACCTTATTTGTAATCCCGTAAGGGTCATATCGAGACCCTTCCGGGATCATTTCTGGATGGTTTTCGGGATCGGCCCGGGATCCCGCCGGGGTAATTTCGGGAATTTTTCGGGACTATTTCGGGATCATTTTGGGACTCTTCCGGGATCATTTCTGTATAGTTTTCGGGATCCGTCCGGGATCCCGTCGGGGTTATTTTGGGATATTTTCGGGACTATTCCGGGATCATTTCGGGACTATTTCGCGCTCATTTAGGGACCTTTCCGGCATCATTTCTGGATGCGTTTCGGGATCGGTTCGAAATCCCGTCGGGGTATTTTCGGGATTATTTGCGTACCTTTGAGAGATAAATTCTTGATGGTTTCCGGGATCCTGCCGGGGTCATTTTGGGACTTTTTCTCGACTAATACGGGATCATTTGGGGACCCTTTCGGCATCATTTCTGGATGGTTTTCGGGATCCGTCAGGGTCATTTCGGGACTATTTCGGGATAATTTGGGGTACCTACCGGCATCATTTCTGATTGGTTTTAAGGATCCATCCGGGGTCGTTTCGGAACTTTTTCTCGACTAATACAAGGTCATTTTGGGACCCTTTCGGCATCATTTCTGGATGGTTTACGCTATCCGTTCGAGATCGCGGTCATTTCGGGGCTATTTCTGAATCATTTGGGGTTCTTTTGGCATCATTTCTGGATAGTTTTAGGTATCCGTCCGGGATCCCGTCGGGGTCATTTCGGGATTTTTTCGGAACCATTTGGGGTCCCTTCCAGCATCATTTCTGGATGGTTTTCGGGATCCGTCCGGGATCCTGGCGGGGTCTTTTCGGGACTTTTGCAGGATCATTTGGGGTCTCTTCCGGTATCATTTCTGGATGGTTTTCGGGATCCCGTCAGGGTCATTACGGGATAATTTGGGGTACCTACCGGCATCATTTCTGGATGGTTTTCGGTATCCATCCCGGATCCCGTCGGGGTCATTTCGGGACTTTTTCGGAACCATTTGGGGTCCCTTTCGGCATCATTTCTGGATGGTTTGCGGTATCCGTTCGGGATCGGGGTCATTTCGGGGCTATTTCTGAATCATTTGGGGTTCTTTTGGCATCATTTCTGGATGGATCCCGTCGGGGTCATTTCGGGACTATTTCGGGATCATTTGGGGTACCTACCGGTATCATTTCTGGATGATTTTCGGTATCCGTACGGGACCACGTCAGGTTGATTTCGGGACTTTTTCGGGATCAGGGTAATTTCTGAACTTTTCTGAGATTATTTCAGTATCATTTTGGGACCCTTCCAAGATCATTCCTGGATGGATTTCGGGATCTGTCCGTGATCCCGTTAGAGTCATTTAGGGATCCGTTCGAGATCCCGTCAGGGTCATTTCGGGACTTCTTCGGAACTATTTCGGGATAATTTTTTGGTGGTTTTCGCGATCCGTCCGGGAGCCCGTCTGGGTCATTTCGGAACTTTTTCAGGGCTAATACAGGATCATTTGGGGACCCTTACGGCATCACTTCTGAATGGATTTCGGTATCTGTACGGGAACACATCAGGGTAATTTCGGGATCATTTGGAGACCCTTTAGGCTTTTTCTGTATTATTTCGGGATCATTTGGGGACCCTACCGAGGTCATTTCTACCCTACCGAGGTCATTTCTGGATCCGTCCGGGATGCCGTAGGAGTAATTTCGAGATTTTTTTGTTACTTTTTCGGGATAGTTTTGGGATCCTTCCGGGATCATTTCTGGATCCGTACGGGATCCCATCGGGGTCATTTCCGGACTATTTCGCGACTAATACGGGATCATTTGGGGTCCCTTTCGCCATCATTACTGGATGGGTTTCGGGATCCGTCCGGGATCTCGTCAGGATCATTTCGGGACTATTTGGGGATCATTTGAGAATCTTTCGGGCATAATTTCTGGATAGTTTCAAGAATCCCTCGGGGATTCCTTCATGGTCATTTCGGGACTATTTCGGGATAATTTTGGGGTACCCACTGGCATCATTTTTGGATGGTTTTCGGGATCCGTCCGGAAGCCCATCTGGGTCATTTCGGAACTTTTTTAGGGCTAATACGGGATGGTTTGGGGACCCTTCCGGCATCACTTCCGGATGCATTTCGGGATCTGTGCGGGAACCCATCAGGGTAATTTCAGGACTTTCTCGGGACTATTTCGGTATCATTTGGAGACTCTTTAGGAGTAATTTCATGACTTTTTCTGTATTATTTCGGGATCATTTGGAGGACCCTTCCGGCTTCAATTCTTGATGGTTTGCCGGATCCATTAGGGTAATTTGGGGACCCTTCAGAGGTCATTCCTGGATCTGTCCGGAATGCCGTAGGAGTAATTACGAGACTATTTTGTTACTTTTTCGGGATAGGTTTGGGACGCTTCCGGAATCATTTCTGGATCCGTGCGGGATCCCATTTGGGTAATTTCCGGACTATTTCGGAATTATTTTGGGACCCTTCCGGATTCATTTCTGTATGGTTTTCGCGATACGTCGTGGATCCCCTCGGGGTCATTTCGGAACTTTTTCTGGACTATGTCGGGATAATATAGGAACCCTTCCTGAATATATTCTGGATGGTTTTTGTGATCCGTCCGGGAGCACGTCAGGGTCATTTCGCAACTTTTTCGGGACTATTTCGGGATCATTTTGGTACCCTTCAGGGATCATTTCTGTGTGGTTCTCTGGATAAGTCTAGAATCGTGTCGTTGTCATTTCGGGTTTTTTTTGGTTTATTCCGGGAACTTTTGAAGACCCTGTGGAGGCATTTCTGTATGGTTTTAGGGATGCGTCCGCGATAGCTTCGAGGTCATTTCGTGGCTTTTTATGGATAATTTCGGGATCATTTGGGGATCCTATCAGGTTATCAGCTCATTTATTTCTTTTTTTACTCAATTACAAATATAAAATGCATTACACAGAAACCAAATTGTAAACAGATAACTTGATAAACAGGCTAACGTGAATAGCCCATATATTTCATTTTCTCCTTGCGGACGGGGACGCGGGTAAAGGCTAGTATATTATAAATGGGAAAGTTTGGATGTTTGTCCAGACGTTTGTCTTTGTGACTCAATCACGGAAGAACGGCTTCACGGATTTGGATGAAATTTGGCACACATATAGCCAATAGTCTAGAAGGATCTACTAGCTATATATTTTTCAAAATGGGGGAGGTCCCCGGCCCATAGGAACAGTTATAATTTAATTATTATATTTTTTAGCCTTTGCCACTGAATCACGCCAGAACGGCTACACGGATTTTGATGAAATTTGGGACTCAGACAGTAGTCTACTAGCGAAATTTTTTTCGAACATGGAAAGAGGGGTGGGGGTCCCACGACCCCTTCGAGCAATTACTTTTTATTAATTTTTACACATTATAACTTTACGTATACTGGCCTTCACCAATATCACAGACTCAATAGGTCAAATAAGTCGAGGGCTTACAAAGTGAGCAGTGACACCCTCCGTCCCCCTCCCCATTGGTGTAAAATCTATAAATTGTCATAACTCAATATAAATTTTCTCCTAAATCAATATTTTTTGTTATCTGGCACATACAGATCGAGATCTAAACAATTTTGGAAAAACGAGCAGCGGTCCTTCTCCTCCCCCCATCCGCCCTCCGTCAATTGTTTTTATTAGCACGCTTTTATTTTACCTGTATGTTTCTTTGTAACTCTTCATTCGCTCCAACACGCCTGCTGCCTTATTAAAATGGTTCTACAATTAGCTTCGCCTTATTTGTAATCCCGTTGGGGTCATATCGAGACCCTTCCGGGAACATTTTTGGATGGTTTTCGGGATCCGTCCGGGATCCCGTGTGGGTTATTTTGGGATACTTTCGGGACTATTCCGAGATCATTTCGGGACTATTTCGTGATCATTCAGGGACCTTTCCGGCATCATTTCTGGATGGGTTTCGGGATCCGTCCGGGATCATTTCGGAACTATTAGGGGATAATTTGAAGACCTTTCCGGCATCATTTCTGCATATTTTCCGGGATCCGTCGGGGATATCGACGAGATCATTTCGGGACTATTACGGGATCATTTGTGCATAGTTTCCTTGGTTCGTCCGGGATGCCGTCGGGGTCATTTCGGGACTTTTTCTCGACTAATACGGTATTATTTGGGGACCCTTTCGGCATCACTTCTGGATGGTTTTCGGGATCCGTCCGGGATCATTTCGGGACTATTAGGGGATCATTTGAAGACCTTTCCGGCATCATTTCTGCATAGTTTCCGAGATCCGTCGGGGATCTCGACGGGATCATTTCGGGACCTTTTCGGGATCATTTGGGGTACCTACCGGGATAACATCTGGATGGTTTTTGGTATCCGTCCAGGATCCCGTCGGGATCATTTCGGGACTTTTTCGGGATCATTTGGGGTCCCTTCCGGCATCATTTCTGGATGGTTTTCGCTATCGGTCCGGGATCCCGTCGGGGTCATTTCGGGAATTTTTCTCGATTAATACGGGATTATTTGGGGACCCTTTCGGCATCATTTCTGGATGGTTTTCGGTATCCGTCCGGGATCCCCTCAGGGTCATTTCGGGACTTTTTCGGGATCATTTGGGGTCCCTTCCGGCATCATTTCTAGATGGTTTTCGGTATCCGTCCGGGATCCCGTCGGGTTCATTTCAGGACTTTTTCGGGATAATTTGGGGTACCTTCCGGCATCTTTTCTAGATGGTTTTCGGGATCCCGTCGGGGTGATTTCGGGACTTTTTCTCGACTAATTCGTAATCATATGGAGCCCTTTCGGCATCATTTCTGTATGGTTTTCGCGATCCGTCGGAATCCCAGCAGGGTATTTTCCGGACTATTAGGGGTCATTTGGGGACCTTTCCGGCATCATCTCTGGATGTTTTTCGCGATCCTTTCGGGATCCCGTCGGGGTCATTTCGGGACTATTTCGGGATCATTTGCAGTACCTTCCGGCATCATCTCTAGATAGTTTTCGCGATCCTGTCGGGGTCACTTCGGGACTTTTTTCGGCGGATACGGTCTCATTTCGGCATCATTTCTGGATAGTTACCGGGATCCGTCAGGAATATCGTAGGGGCCATTTCTGGACCTGGCGGCCACCGTGGTGTGATGGTAGCGTGCTCCGCCTATCACACCGTATGCCCTGGGTTCGCACCCCGGGCAAAGCAACATCAAAATTTTAGAAATAAGGTTTTTCAATTAGAAGAAAATTTTTCTAAGCGGGGTCGTCCCGCGGCAGTGTTTGGCAAGCGCTCCGGGTGTATTTCTGCCATGAAAAGCTCTCAGTGAAAACTCATCTGCCTTGCAGATGCCGTTCGGAGTCGGCATAAAACATCCCGTCCGGCCAATTTGTAGTGAAAATCAAGAGGAGCACGACGCAAATTGGAAGAGAAGCTCGGCCTTAGATCTCTTCGGAGGTTATAGCGCCTTACATTTATTTTTATACTCAGTTGAGCAGAGCTCACAGAGTATATTAAGTTTGAGTGGATAACGGTTGGTTGTATATATATGTATATATATAAAGGAATCGAGATAGATATAGACTTCCATATATCAAAATAATCAGGATCGAAAAAAAATTTGATTGAGCCATGTCCGTCCGTCCGTCCGTTAACACGATAACTTGAGTAAATTTTGAGGTATCTTGATGAAATTTGGTATGTAGGTTCCTGAGCACTCATCTCAGATCGCTGTTTAAAATGAACGATATCGGACTATAACCACGCCCACTTTTTCGATATCGAAAATTTCGGAAAACCGAAAAAGTGCGATAATTCATTATAAAAGACCGATAAAGCGACGAAACTTGGTAGATGAGTTAAACTTATGACGCAAAATAGAAAATTGGTAAAATCTTGGACAATGGGCGTGGCTCCGCCCACTTTTAAAAGAAGGTAATTTAAAAATTTTTGCAAGCTGTAATTTGGCAGTCGTTGAAGATATCATGATGAAATTTGGCAGGAACGTTAATCTTATTACTATATGTACGCTTAATAAAAATGAGCAAAATCGGAGAAGGACCACGCCCACTTTTAAAAAAAAAATTGTTTTTAAAGTAAAATTTTAACAAAAAATTTAATATCTTTACAGTATATAAGTAAATTATGTCAAGATTCAACTCCAGTAATGATATGGTGCAACAAAATACAAAAATAAAAGAAAATTTAAAAATGGGCGTGGCTCCGCCCTTTTTCATTTAATTTGTCTAGGATACTTTTAACGCCATAAGTCGAACAAAAATTAACCAATCCTTTTGAAATTTGGTAGGGGCATAGACTTTATGGCGTTAACTGTTTTCTGTGAAAATGGGCGAAATCGGTTGATGTCACGCCCAGTTTTTATACACAGTCGTCCGTCTGTCTTTCCGCATGGCCGTTAACACGATAACTTGAGCAAAAATCGATATATCTTTACTAAACTCAGTTCACGTACTTATCTGAACTCACTTTATCTTGGCATGAAAAATGAACGAAATCCGACTATGACCACGCCCACTTTTTCGATATCGAAAATTACGAAAAATGAAAAAAATGCCATAATTCTATACCAAATACGAAAAAAGGGATGAAATATGGTAAGGTAATTGGATTGCTTTATTGACGCGAAATATAACTTTAGAAAAAACTTTATAAAATGGTTGTGACACCTACCATATTAAGTAGAAGAAAATGAAAAAGTTCTGCAGGGCGAAATAAAAAACCCTTAAAATCTTGGCAGGTATTACATATATAAATAAATTGGCGGTATCCAAAAGATGATGTTCTGGGTCACCCTGGTCCACATTTTGGTCGATATCTGGAAAACGCCTTCACATATACAACTACCACCACTCCCTTTTAAAACTCTCATTAATACCTTTAATTTGATACCCATATCCTACAAACTCATTCTAGAGTCACCCCTGGTCCACCTTTATGGCGATATTTCGAAAAGGCGAACACCTATAGAACGAAGGCCCACTCCCTTTTAAAAATACTCATTAACACCTTTCATTTGATACCCATATCGTACAAACAAAGTCTAGAGTCACCCCTGGTCCACCTTTATTGCGATACCTCGAAAATGCGTCCACCTATAGAACTAAGGCCCACTCCCTCTTAAAATACTCATTAACTCCTTTCGTTTGATACCCATATTGCACAAACGAATTCTAGAGTCACCCCTGGCCCACCTATATGGCGATATCTCGAAACGGCGTCCACCTATGGAACTAAGGATTACTCCCTTTTAAAATATTCATTAAAACCTTTCATTTGATACCCATATCGTACAAACGCATTCTAGAGTCACACCTGGTCCATCTTTATGGCGATATCTCGAAAAGGCGTCCACCTATAGAACTTAGGCCCACTCCCTCTTAAAATACTCATTAACTCCTTTCTTTTGATACCCATATTGCACAAACGAATTCTAGAGTCACCCCTGGTCCACCTTTATGGCGATATCTCGAAAAGGGGTCCATCTATAGAACTAAGCCCCACGCCCTTTTAAAATAATCATTAACACCTTTCATTTGATACCCATATCATACAAACAAATTCTAAAGTCACCCCTGGTCCACCTTTATGGCGATATTTCGAAAAGGCGAACACCTATAGAACGAAGGCCCACTCCCTTTTAAAAATACTCATTAACACCTTTCATTTGATACCCATATCGTACAAACAAAGTCTAGAGTCACCCCTGGTCCACCTTTATTGCGATACCTCGAAAATGCGTCCACCTATAGAACTAAGGCCCACTCCCTCTTAAAATACTCATTAACTCCTTTCGTTTGATACCCATATTGCACAAACGAATTCTAGAGTCACCCCTGGCCCACCTTTATGGCGATATCTCGAAACGGCGTCCACCTATGGAACTAAGGATTACTCCCTTTTAAAATATTCATTAAAACCTTTCATTTGATACCCATATCGTACAAACGCATTCTAGAGTCACACCTGGTCCATCTTTATGGCGATATCTCGAAAAGGCGTCCACCTATAGAACTTAGGCCCACTCCCTCTTAAAATACTCATTAACACCTTTCATTTGATACCCATATCGTACAAACGCATTCTAGAGTCACCCCTGGTCCATCTTTACGGCGATATCTCGAAAAGGCGTCCATCTATAGAACTTAGGGACCCTTTACGGGTCATTTCGTGACTTTTCTGTATTATTACGGGATCATATGGGGACCCTCTCGGCATCATTTCTGGATGGAGTTCGGGATCCGTCCGGGATCCATCAGGGTTATTTCGCGACTTTACGGGAATATTTCGGGATCATTTTGGGACCCCTCCGGGATAATTTCTGGATGAGTTTCGGGATCTGTCCGGGATCCCATCGAAGTTATCTCGGGACTTTTTCGGGATCATTTGGGGACCCTTTAGGGGTCATTTCGTGACTTTTTCTGTATTATTTAGGGATCATTTTGGAACCCTCTCGGCATCGTTTCTGGAAGTATTTCGGGATTCCGTCCGGGATCCCATCAGGGTAATTTCGGGACATTTTCGGGACTATTTCGGAATCATTTTGGGACCCACCCGGGATAATTTCCGGATGATTTTCGGTATCTGTCCGGGATCCCGACGGAGCTTTTCGGGACTATTCCGGACTATTTCGGGATCATTTGCCGACCCTTCAGAGATCAATTCTGGATGGTTTACGGGATCCGTTCGGGATCCCGTCAGTGTCATTTCGGGGCTTTTTCGGGACTATTTCGGAATCATTTTGGGATCCCTCCTTGATAATTTCTGCATGATTTTCGGGATCTGTCCGGGATCCCGTCGGAGTTATTTCGGGACTTTTTCGGGACTTTTTCTGGATTATTTCTGGATTATTTTGGGACCCTTCCGGAATAATTTCTGTATGATTTTCGGGATCTGTCCGGGATTCCGTCGGAGTTTTTTCGGGACTCTTTTTGGACTATTTCGCAATCATTTGCGGACCCTTCAGAGATCAATTCTGGATGGTTTTCTGGATCCCGTCAGGGTCATTTCACGAATTTTTTCGGGACTATTTCGGAATCATTTTGGGACCACTCCTGGTTAATTTCTGGATGATTTTCGGGATCTGTCCGGGAATTTTATTATCATCTTGGAACCTTCCGGGAGCAGTTTAGATCTCTTCGCAACCGGTAGTTCAGCATACATGCCTTTTTAAATTATGAGCTTTTATGGCCGTGGATTTGCTGCTAATTATTCGTAATTAAAATTCGGTATGTTTTATCTTCAATCTAACACAGCATTTTCGTTCTATTTTTGAGTTTTTTAAATGAATCATGTAACGAACTGTTATAATTATAATTAGACTTTTTGTAATATTTTAACCAACTATGTAAATACCCGAAAAAGCAACACTATTTTCATATAAAAAGTTCACTTTGGTTTTAACGAATTGTAGTTTCACTCCTTTGTTCTATGAGTAGTAATTCATTCACCCCTCTCATATCAGTTAATTTAATTTAAAAACGAAATGTGTTTTTTTTTTATTCGAAAAAACTGTATTGTACTATTCATGAAAGCGTGCCTTTCAGCTTATCTCCTCATTTAGTTCTTTTTTTTTTTAAATAAATTACAAAAAGAAAATACATTAGACAAAAATAATTTTTAAACAGATAACTTGATAAGCAGACTAACGTGAATAGCACATATATTTTATTATCTCCTTGCGGACGGGGTCGCGGGTTACTAGCCTTTACCCGCGACCCCGTCCGCAAGGAGATAATAAAATATATGTGCTATTCACGTTAGCCTGCTTATCAAGTTATCTGTTTAAAAATTATTTTTGTCTAATGTATTTTCTTTTTGTAATTTATTTAAAAAAAAAAGAACTAAATGAGGAGATAAGCTGAAAGGCACGCTTTCATGAATAGTACAATACAGTTTTTTCGAATAAAAAAAAAAATACATTTCGATTTATGATGGTATATATAGTATATATATATAGTATATATATATTTTTTTTTTGCGATTTCGGCCCCATTTTAACAGCTAGAAGCTTCAAATTTCACCAAGTGCTTACGTATATAGCATATATTGTTGTCTGAAAAAACATAGAGATCAGTGGTATATATATTATATACTTCATATAAACTGTTATTTTTGCCCCTTTTTTAGGGCTACAAGCTTCAAAATTCATCAAATTTCATCAATTAGTTACGTTTACGTCATATATTGTTGAAATACGTGATTCGTAGTCATAGTTTTTACACGCAGACCACAAAAACATGAAACTTTGCATCCTCACCCAAAGTACCTATCTGTTTTTATACTCAGTTGAGCAGAGCTCACAGAGTATATTAAGTTTGATTGGATAACGGTTGGTTGTACATATATAAAGGAATCGAGATAGATATAGACTTCCATATATCAAAATAATCAGGATCG
The DNA here is from genome assembly GCF_040869045.1 of Eurosta solidaginis. NCBI lineage: Eukaryota > Metazoa > Arthropoda > Insecta > Diptera > Tephritidae > Eurosta > Eurosta solidaginis. The sequence goes on from NC_090319.1 coordinate 18,185,158, forward strand.
AAAAAAAATTTGATTGAGCCATGTCCGTCCGTCCGCCCGTCCGTCCGTCCGTTAACACGATAACTTGAGTAAATTTTGAGGTATCTTGATGAAATTTGGTATGTAGGTTCCTGAGCGCTCATCTCAGATCGCTATTTAAAATGAACGATATCGGACTATAACCACGCCCACTTTTTCGATATCGAAAATTTCGAAAAACCGAAAAAGTGCGATAATTCATTACAAAAGACAGATAAAGCGACGAAACTTGGTAGATGGGTTGAGGTTATGACGCAGAATAAAAAATTAGTAAGATTTTGGACAATGGGCGTGGCACCGCCCACTTTAACAAGAAGGCAATTTAAAATTTTGCAAGCTGTAATTTGGCAGTCGTTGAAGATATCATGATGAAATTTGGCAGGAACGTTACTACTATTACTATATTTATGCTAAATAAAAATTAGCAAAATTGGATGAAGAACACGCCCACTTTTTAAAAAAAAATTTTTTTAAATTCAAATTTTAACAAAAAATTTAATATCTTTACTGTATATAAGTAAATTAAGTCAAAATTCAACTCCAGTAATGATATGATGCAACAAAATATAAAAATAAAAGAAAATTTCAAAATGGGCGTGGCTACGCCCATTTTCATTTAGTTTGTCTAGAATACTTTTATTGCCATAAGTCGAACAAAAATTTACCAATCCTTCTCAAATTTGGTAGGAGCATAGATTCTATGATGGTAACTGTTCTCTGTGAAAATGGGCGAAATCGGTAGAAGCCACGCCCAGTTTTTATACACAGTCCACCGTCTGTCCTTCCGCTCGACCCTTAACACAATAACTTGAGCAAAATCCGATATATCTTTACTAAACTTAGCCCACGTACTTATCTGAACTCACTTTATCTTGGTATAAAAACTGGCCGAAATCCGACCATAACCACGCCCACTTTATCGATATCGAAAATTACGAAAAATGAAAAAATGCCATAATTCTATACCAAATACGAAAAAAGGGATGAAACATGGTAACTGGATTGGTTTATTGACGCAAAATATAACTTTGGAAAAAACTTTGTAAAATGGGTGTGACACCTACCATATTAAGTAGAAGAAAATGAAAAAGTTCTACAAGGCGAAATCAACAGCCCTTGGACCCTTGGCAGGAATACTGTTAGTGGTATTGCATATATAAATAAATTAACAGTACCCGACAGATGTATTTCTGGATCACCTGGTCAAAATTTGGTCGATATCGCGAGAACGCCTTCACATATACATCTAAGGGCCACTCGCTTTTAAAACCCTCATTAATACCTTTAATTTGATATCCATATCGTACAAACACATACTAGAGTCACCCCTGTCCCACCCTATTGGCGATATCTCGAAAAGGCGTCCACCTATAGACCTAATGCCCACTCCCTCTTAAAATGCTCAGTAACACCTTTCGTTTGATACCCATATCGTACAAACATTCTAGAGTCACCCCTGGCCCACCCTAATGGCGATATCTCGAAAAGGCGTCCACCTATAGACCTAATGTCCACTCCCTCTTAAAATGCTCAGTAACACCTTTCGTTTGATACCCATATCGTACAAACATTCTAGAGTCACCCCTGGCCCACCCTAATGGCGATATCTCGAAAAGGCGTCCACCTATAGACCTAATGCCCACTCCCTCTTAAAATGCTCAGTAACACCTTTCGTTTGATACCCATATCGTACAAACATTCTAGAGTCACACCTGGCCCACCCTAATGGCGATATCTCGAAAAGGCGTCCACCTATAGACCTAATTCCGACTCCCTCTTAAAATGCTCAGTAATACCTTTCGTTTGATACCCATATCGTACAAACATTCTAGAGTCACCCTTGGTCCACCTTTATGGCGATATCTCGAAAAGGCGTCCACCTATAGAACTAAGGATTACTCCCTTTTAAAATACTCATTACCACCTTTCATTTGATACCCATATCGTACAAACATATTCTAGCGTCACCCTGGCCCACCCTAATGGCGATATCTCGAAAAGGCGTCCACCTATACACCTAATGCCCACTCCCTCTTAAAATGCTCAGTAACACCTTTCGTTTGATACCCATATCGTACAAACATTCTAGAGTCACCCTTGGTCCACCTTTATGGCGATATCTCGAAAAGGCGTCCACCTATAGAACTAAGGATTACTCCCTTTTAAAATACTCCTTACCACCTTTCATTTGATACCCATATCGTACAAACACATTCTAGAGTCACCCCTGGCCCACCCTAATGGCGATATCTCGAAAAGGCGTCCACCTATAGACTTAATGCCCACTCCCTCTTAAAATGCTCAGTAACACCTTTCGTTTGATACCCATATCGTACAAACATTCTAGAGTGTCCCTTGGTCCACCTTTATGGCGATATCTCGAAAAGCGTCCACCTATAGAACTAAGGATTACTCCCTTTTAAAATACTCATTACCATCTTTCATTTGATACCCATATCATACAAACACATTCTAGAAACACCCCTGGTCCACCTTTATGGCGATATCTCGAAACGGCGTCCACCTATGGAGCTAAGGATCACTCCTTTTCAAAATACTCATTAACAGCTTTCATTTGATACCCATATCTTACAAACATATTCTAGAGTCACCCCTGGTCCACCTTTATGGCGATTTCTCGAAAAGGCGTTCACCTATAGAACTAAAGCCCATTCCCTTTTAAAATACTCATTACCACCTTTCATTTGATACCCATATCGTACAAACACATTATAGAGTCACCCCTGGTCCACCTTAATGGGGACATCTCGAAAAGGCGTCCACCGATAGACCTAAGGCCCACTCCCTCTTAAAATGCTCAGTAGCACCTTTCATTTGATACCCATATCGTACAAACAAATTATAGAGTCAGCCCTGGTCCACCTTTATGGCGATATCCCTAAATGGCGTCCATACATAGAACTATGGCCTACTCTCTCTTAAAATACTCTTTAATACCTTTCATTTGATACACATGTCATACAACCACATTCCAGGGTTACCCCAGGTTCATTTTCCTTATTTTGTCTCCATAGCTCTCAACTGAGTATGTAATGTTCGGTTACACCCGAACTTAGCCTTCCTTACTTGTTTATTTTATATTTATCTTAAAAATCGTTTAGGTATGTAGATCTGTTCACTATATATTTCTTATCTTATACATCCGATTATTCGGAGATTACGAAAGGGATAAAGTTATTGTTCAGCCCCATTCATGAAAGGTATGAAGTCCCGTCCTTACTTGTTTTTTTTTTTTTTTTTTTTTTGTTCGCCATATCCATAACCTAAAAATATTTAAGTTAGAGAATTTATAAACTTTTTGTATTTATTGTTTGTATCCAGTTTTGACTAAGAGACTTATTGTTTGTAGTTTTTTGCGTTTTCTTAATTTTTATGAAAATTTCACGGTTTTTAGGTTAAGGCACCAAGGTTAGGTTAGGTTGAACTGGCCGGTCCATAAGGACCTCTCATAGACTAATTGAGTCCGTAGAGTTACCAGAGGTTTGTTTTAACGACCAAACTGAAAACTCCTATCAAAAACCAGGACCTATGGTATAAAATAACTCCGTCCTCTTGACAAATACTAGAAGCTTCCTAGGACTTAAGCCACTTGCTGTTTCTAGATCTGACAGCTGTATCACTCCTAATAGCTGGAGTCTTAGCCTGGCATGTGCAGGCCACGAGCACAGAACATGCTCGATCGTTTCCTCCTCCAACCCGCACTTCCTACATCTGCTATCACTGACCAAGCCTAATTTAAAGGCATGTGACGCCAGAAGGCAGTGTCCAGTCAGAATACCCGTCATGAATCTACAGTCCTCTATTTTTAATGATAGAAGCAACTTTGTTGGTCTAAGGTTGTAAGACCTACACATAATCTTCGACACTTTACAGCCACGCGCTTTAACCCACAACCCCGCCAATATAAACGTTAACACGGTTGTAGCTTAAGCTATTCTCTTCCAGGGTTTCTACTGCTTTGGTTACGGCTACTATTTCTGCTTGGAAAATGCTACAGTAATCCGGCAGCCTGTAGGATCTGTTTATTTCCGGGTCAGCACAGTATACCGCAGACCCTACTGCTTCCGCTACACATGTATCGCCTCGTCTGCCATTTGAGCACCCTTGCGCCAACCGTCCACCTCTATTGTGGGCTTAAGATCGCCCTCGAAGCGCAGATAGGGAATTAGGTAGTCTGTTCGTCTTGTGATTGATGACGCTATACATAATGGCCATATGGTCGGCGCTCAATCTGCCCTGACAGCTTACTGTCTAAGATGATTCCTAGATATTTTGTGCAAGGATTCTGCTGTACGGTACCCTCCTAACTTAGGGTTGATCCAATTTATGACCTTGTACCTCTTTGTAAACGAGACCATATCCGTCTTCTCCGCGTTGACTTTCAACCCGAGATTTGATGCCCAGGTATGAATATCCCGAAGCGCCCGATTCATCAAAGAGCTAATCTTTGGAAGGCACTTTCCATTTATGACAACTTCATCTGCGTATGCCGTAGATTTTACGGCTCCCTCATCGAATCGCCTGAGCAGTTGTTTGATGACCAGCGTCCACAGCAGAGGTGATAGCACCCATCCCTGCGGCGTGGCCCTGTCCACTGATTTCGTTGCCTCGTACAATCCCCATTTAACATGCAGCCGATCTATCTCGTTACGGCTGGAGGTACTTTAATGTAATTAAGACCATCCATAATCGCCCATTTAGAAACATTATTTAAAGCCCCGGCAATGTCTAAGAAGACTCCTATAGCATATTCCTTATACTCCAGGGCCTTCTCCGTGCTTATTACCACCCTATGCAATACGGTGTCTACCGACTTGCCTTTGGTTTACACCTGTTGTGTTTTGGTGAGCAGTTTTTCATCCACGTTGGACTTAAACTTAGAAAACGTCTTTACTGCCCATTCGATCTTGGTATCGGTCACTAAGTCCGGCATTATCCGCTCCGTGATCGAAGTGTGAGTGCTGTCTGCTGACACTTCTAAACCATCTATCGATGGGAAATGTGTATCGAGAAGCACCTCAAGGGATTCCTCACTATTACGTGACCATTCCCCGTTCTTCTCTTTCTTTATTAGTCCCTGGACTATGGTTTCGCTTGCTAGGACTTTTCTCAACCATGCTGTTTCGCTGGACACTCTATATCCTTACAGAAACTTTTCCATGAGATTCTCTTCGCCCTGGAAATTTCTCACTGGTAGATCCTCAGTAGATCCCTGTTTTCATCCCGACACGCTTCGCTTTCCGCGGTATTTGCTAGCTTAAAGATTTCTTTTATCTGTCTTCTTAGAAGACTTAGCTCATTGCTCCACCATGGCGGCTTTGCTTTTCTCTGAATCTTCTTAAAGGGCAAGCTTTGTTATACGCAGTCATAAGCGTCCTTGTTAGGAATTCATTAGACTCATCCAGGTTCTCCACATTGGCAACCTCTTTGGGTTGTCCCAGTTTTGTTTGTACCTTTTTCTGGAATTTAGTCCAGTTCGTTGACCTGGGTTTCTAAAGGTTGCTCTTTTCTCTACCCTCTTTAGGGGGATGCTAAAGCTGATATACGCATGGTCGGAGAAGAATGGTCTCTCAAGAACCATCCAATCAAATCTTGATATATCACGTTCGGAGCTCAGTGTAATATCCAAAACATTGCTGGATGTTGAGCCAAAGTATGTAGGGACATTTCCCTTGTTGGCTATCTGCAAATTGGTTTGCAGGATGTAACAAAATAGAGATTCACCTCTCTCGTTCGTAGCTGCTCGTCCCCACGCGTTGTGGTGCACATTTCCATACGCGCCTACGACCAACAGCCTTTTGTGCCCTTCGTCCTGTACTAGCCTCTTGCACTCCATCGGTGGAATCTCCGCAGCATATGCCATGTAGAAGGATGCCAGGATAACTGCCTTCTTATTCCTTTTCTCAACGGCCACTACTACGATGTCTTCAGTAGTGTAATTAGGCAGCATATAACAATGCAGCTGTTTGCTTACCTTTACTACAGCTCGCACCCGTCCTTCCGCTTACGCGTTGTAAACGCCAAATCCGCGCGCTAAGTCCAGAGATCTTTCCTCCCGATGAGAGCCATGGCTCTTGGATCAGCACCACGTCAAGCGAACCCCCCTGAAGGAAATCCTGTTAGGAGGAATTCGCTCGACGCCACTTTACTGTGTTGGAGGTTTATATGTAGAACTCGCAGCACTATTGGGCTGTTTGTCCCCCTCCAGCACCTCCGTCGTGACGTCGTCGTCCTCCCCTTCCCCTTTTGGTTTAGAGTATTGGAGGCCCCTTCAGCCTCTCGTAACTGTTGTGTCGGGTGTACCTCTGTGCGACTCGCAGCACCATTTGGCTGTTCGTCCTCTTCTAACACCTTCGTCGTGACGTCGGCTGCCACCACCTGTCTTAAATCTTTTATGCTTTTGAGGTCCTTTCGACTTCGCCCACTTCTAGCGTGTTAGGCTTTTCATCCTCGGGTCTTCCTTTCCTGAGTCGCGTATAAATTTTGCCTGTACCAAAGGACATTTTTCCAAGCTGCGTGTACAATATATCCTCCGTCTGGTTGTTTATTTGGAAGATGTAGAACTGACCTCCCTATGTAGGCCGAGATACAGTAAGCACCTTCCGATTGAGACTAAGGTTAAGATAAGATTGAGACTAGCGTCACCAATTCTGTGGTCGCCCCTAAAACCCCACCTTGCGGCACTCTTCTGTTTACGGGTTTTGTTGCCTAGATCCTATTGAGACGTGATCACTCTACAGCTTAACATCGAGCCAATCCATTTTTTAAAGGCAGGATGAACTTCAATTGAGTTAAAACTGTCCGTGTTTTCTCATTTCGAGACATTTTTGAAGGCTCCAGAAAAACACATAGACCATATTCTTGATGTTCCAGGGCTTTCTCTATATTTATGACCATCCTATGCAATGCAGTATCGATTGGCTTGCCTATGGTGTAAGTATGTTGTGCTGAAAAGATTAACTCTTCATTCATATTTGATGTCCGCACAGAAATTTTTCCAAGAAAATCTCTTCGACCTGTTGATTTCACGTTTAAAGATCCACTACTGATCCTATATTCGCCCAGCACTCCTTGCTTTCCGCAACTTCTACCAACTTACGAATCTCTTTTACCTGCCTGTAAGAAAAATCAACTCCTTACTCCACCATAGTGGCTTTAATTTGCTTTTGAATATTCTCAGAGTTGTTGCACTCTACCAACTCCTCAAAGGTGGTAACCTCTTTTGGCTGCCCCAAAACCTCCTGCTACACATTTCCGAATTTTGTACCAATCCGCTGCCAATGAGTTTTAAGAGAAGAGTGTTAATTTTTAGTCAACTCGTAATCGGTGAAATAGAATTAAATATATGAGTTTGGTTGAGGTCAGTAAAGAAAGTAACAACTTTATTTATCACACATTCGATAACCAAAGCTTTTTATTAAATCGCAATCACCAAAATTTCTTTGTAATAATACCATAAAAACATCGCCATTTCGACTGCTGAGTGGAATTTCAACCTATCTCATGCACCATTTCGAAAACGTGCTACCTCTGCATAGATTTAAAATGTTTTGACGTGAGTTGGGGCATTTATACAAAAAATTCTGTAATGGGGCTTTCAGCCGAGATAGAGCGATGTAAAACTCAGCAGTCATATATGTAATACTCCGATATTGCTATAACAATATGTGCGCTATAACTTTTTAATTCACGAAGTATTTTGATTGTAGCAGTTTAGGTTTTACAATAAAAAATTATAATTTAGGTACATCTCCTCATGGAAAAGAAAAACGAAAACATTCATTTATTTATTTATTTATTTATTAACATGAACTGACACAACAATTTAAAACAAAATTATCTTAAAGTGTTAGTCACGTGTTATACAATTTAACTTTTTAGGTGTAATTAATTAAACAGAAAGAAAGGATAAAAGTAGTAGCATATATATATATATAGAATGAACATTTTAATAGAAATATATCAGCACCTCTCTGTACTATTAATTTAGAAGCATTGCGTACTTTTATGACAGTATTTCATTTATTACAACACTTATGGACATCCAGTTATTCGCTTTATAAATGAATGGGGGGCACTGTCAGCAGATAAATCTGTATATGCCATAAAAAAAGATTTGGTACCAGATCCTCCCACAGCACAAAGAGCTCCATCCACAACGCCAGGTGCTCCCATTTTTGCACCATATATGTAAAATTTTTTTGGTAGAGCAGTTTGCGAAATCTCTATTGTTATAGTTCTTAGCGAATACCCATTGACATCGTATATAAGTTCCTCCTTCGATAGTATCGTTTCGGAATTAAGACAGAGATCATTCGTAAATTCACGCCATAGATTAATTTTGATTGGCATGCCCGGTTCTAATACCTTTTTGCAAAGTCCTATTATGCTCACTGAATCTGGGATAAAGGCAGGGTCCACTCTTATTATACTTAAATCAAATTCAGCAGGAAATGTTTGAGGAAATATTGTGCGGGTTTGCCGTTTATTCTTTGGACCAGCTTCAATTCTGAGGTTTTGCAGATCTGCTCTGTTTAGGCATTCTCCAGCTGTAACTACGTGTTCCATTGTAACCAATGAGCCAACACAAACAAATAAATTGGCTTGATATATTGCTACCACATATGATTGATCTTCTACATTGCTAGATCCGCCAATTTGCATGCGGAATTCCGCATCCGTGTAGGTGAAACAGAAGTTAAGCGCGACCAACAGGATCGTAAAATTATTTCGCAAATTCATGTCAGATTATGACTTATTCAGGCGTTTGTCAAATACTAAGTAAATCAAGATATGTTTTGTGAGCGCTATTTATACATTAGTGGATTGTGTGCATAAAAAATAAGTAGAAATTTCTAGATTTTAGGAAATGAGCACAAAAAAATTATTTGGCTGATTTCAAAAGAAAATGTTCATGCCATTTGTTTATATATTTACACAGTTTAAGTGTGCTGCACTGAAAGAAAAATACTAGTAAAATCAACCGAAATAAGGGTAAATTCAATCGAAATTTCTGTCAATTTTTATCCATCGCAATAAGATGTTGAATCAACTGCGCACAAATCGTTGATTCGCTTAGAAAAATATTCTTCTAATTGAATAACCTTATTTCTAATATTTGATGTTGCTTTTCCCGGGGTGTGAACCCAAGGTCTTCGGTGTGGTAGGCGGAGCGCGCTACCATCACACCACGGCGTAAATATGTGAATACATAAATACGCATGCTTACTACATATGCATACATATGAATATAGAAATGAAAATAGTAGTCACAAAACTGATTCTCAATTCTTTCAGTTGCAGCTCAGCTCATTCTCAATTTCTTCTCTCGCATGTAGTTGCCATTCGAACAAAACGTGTAGTATAAATGTTTGACATAACATTTTAAAAAGAGAAGTTGTAAGTTATAGAAAAGTAATGAATCAACTCGCTGGAAGGTAATTCACCACTGGAGTAACTTTACATGTAATTCGGCAAGTTTAATGTTCGTAACACTTTAAGTTGAAACGATTCCAAAACATCTCAAACTTTTTTTTTGTCGGAAACATCAACATTAAAAAAGGATGTTTTTTTTGTTATCTTAATAAATTCGTTCGCGTGAGTGAAAATTCGTAAAAACTTGAACAAACTGTTACTAACTTTGAAAAAATCCTGTTCGTTCAAACAAAACTTTTACAACAAAAGCAATTTTGCATTTCGCTTGGACGAGAAGTTGCAAAATTGTACCCGATAAATAGGTGTCCCGGTATCTCATAATTTTTTGCACAGTAAATTCAAAAACGGGTTTTTTCGTTTTGTATTGATAACTGAAAAACTATTTTTTTATTGTTTTCCCATTTTGTGTGTTTTTCGATTTGATGGTTTTCTTATTTTAGTGTTTTTTTTTAACAAGTGGCACCATCCTCATAAGTGCAGAGTAGAGGGCACAGAGAGCGTAAAATTCTATTTGAAATTTGCTCATGTATTGACAGTTGATCGCGTTGAAATGACCTGTAAGATCAGTTGTGTTAACAGAAAAATCAGTTAGATTGACCAGGAATCTCTCAATTTTACAGAATTTTGTTAACTTAAGGGCGAAAATTCCTCTTCTGTTGAAATGACTAAACTAATTTGTTCGTTTGACAAAGAACTCGGTCGAATTAACCATAAATCGATCAATTTCACCGAATATCCGTTAAGTCAAGAACAATAGAACCGATTTGTTGATTTTACTAGCACCATTTTTTTCAGTGCATTGAATTGAGAAAGGCTATGTGATATAATGTTTGTATTTTTATTGAATAAACACGGAAAAGTACTAAAGGCACACTAATTAGTTTTATCTGTTTGTATTTTTAATGAATAAAGACGGAAAAGAACAAAGGGCACACTAATTAGTTTTATCTGTTTACAAACTGCTTTTAAGTATAAAGTACTACGTGATAAATTTTGTTGACGCGATTTATACCTAATTGGGTCTTGTGGATAAAAAATAAACAAAAACTTTTTGTTATAGATTTCAGTAATAGTACAAAAAAACATCTGTTTTTTTAATTAGTTGAACAAACAGTTTTTTTAAGGTACTTATGCATATTTCCGCGAAATGAAATGCTTTAGTTTTTCAAAAGAAAATTTCCTAGTAATGAGTTGTTTATATATGTTAATAGAGTTGAATTGTGTTATTAATTAGATATGTGCACAATAGCTTTTGCCGCTAAATACAAATATGTTTTCAGTTCGTACGCATTATTACTTCCCTGTAATTTACTTTTAACATTGATATATATTGTATATAGCAATTCAGCTACTTGTATACATATTGTAACGAATTTGCTGCAAATCTTCTTATTTGCCCTTTTGCTAGGTTCGTATCGCTAAACTGTTGAATAAATAACTCCAATATTGAATAATGGAAAAAAAATGGCCTTTATTAAAATACTTCACAATAACACTCAAACTGTGCAACGAATAACTTAATAACCAAACTGATAGCTTAAATGAAACTGACTTTCAAAATAATACTGCTATTGCTCGCTAGATATCGTCTTAGTCGTAACTGCTTGACAACTCAAATCAAACTGAATTACTTCTTACTCGCCTGCCCCGCTTTTATAGTTTACGCTGCATACTTCTAGGCTCTTCGATTTCCAGAACTTACTAGTTATTTCGGCTACAAAATCGCCAGCCACAACTACGTGCAAAAATTATTGCCCTCTCTTGTGACAACTGAGATAAGATATATGCATGTGTTTGTGCATTGCCGCTCCGCTGCTCGTATACGTACATATGTGTAGACGCAATTATTTATTCGTTTATGTAGATACATAATGATTGAATTATTGATGTGAATGTTTGTAGTTTACAGTCTCTCACGCATACATAGGCGCATAAGTAAATGCATCTGTGTGTGACATCTCTTTCGGCTGCCTTATATATGTGTATACATGATTTGATTATTGACGTAAATACTGCTTGGCATGGCCTTAGCATCGCCTTAGTGATTGTACAGCTCAGCGATGCCAATATCCGTGACACTGCCCTCCACCTAAGTCTGATCGTCCCGATCAGACAAATTTCTCGATCTAAACGCTGCTAATCTCTCCAAATGAACCACTTTCATTTTGGTTCGTGGTTTGGTAGTGGATTGTATGCGGTACATTACATCGTTGATCCGTTTTACAACTTTGTATGGGCCTTCCCAGTTACACTGCAATTTCGGGGACAAACCTTTTTTTCGTTGTGGGTTGTATAGCAGCACCAAATCTCCTTCCTGAAACCCTTGCGAATTAATTGCTTTATCGTACCTCGCTTTTATCTTGTCACTCATAATCTTTGCTCGTTGCCTTACCAGATCGTGTATCTCTCTCAGCTCTTCTTCTAAGACATCAGCGGATTTCTTGACATTCCTCTCCGCATCGGCATCTATCCCATACTTCAAATCAGCTGGCAGTCGAAGGTCATTGCCAAAAATTACCTTTGCAGGAGTTTGGCCCGTTGTGTCATGTACTGCCGATCGGTAGGCCATCAAGAATAATGATATGTGTGTATCCCTGTCCTTATGGTACTTGCCGACTACTTTCCTTAAATGCTCCTCCAATGTTCTATTGAAAGGTTCCACCATACCATCGTACTGAGGATGCAATGCAGTTGTCCGTGTTTTTCGAATGCCCAACTTCTTGCACAGTTCTTGGAACACAGCTGATTCAAAATTCCTGCCTTGGTCAGAATGTAACTCCATTGGTACACCATACCTTGCAACCCATTCGTTTTTAACCACTTCTGCTACTGTTTCTGCTTCTTGGTTTGAGATTGGGTATACCTCTGTCCATTTACTGAAATAATCCATAACCACCAGTACGTATTTGTTTCCGCGGTTGCTAGTAGGAAATGGACCTGCGACATCCATGGCGATCCTTTCGAATGGTGCACCTGAAATATATTGCTTCATCTGGCCACGACTTCGGGTTTTGGGCCCTTTCACTCTGTTGCATACCTCGCAATTGGCAATCCACTCGGCGACCGACTGACGGCAACCAACCCAATAGAATCTCTGCTGAATTTTCTCGAGTGTCTTCGTGATTCCAAGATGGCCTCCACTTGGACCATTGTGCAACTCGCTGAGCACGTCAGGAATCCTCTTTCTGGGAACAACTATCAGTTTCTTCTTGCATTGACCATCCTCACTCTCCCATACTCAATGCAAGCAACCGGATATCAATTCCAAACTGTTCCACTGTGCCCAATATGACTTCGCAATGGGACTCTCTGCTGACATATCCGCTCTGCTTGGTCTTTCGTTTCGTTCGAGCCCTTGCATAACATGTGACAGATCTGTATCTTCTAGCTGACACTTTCTTAGTTGTTCCTTTTCCCATTCATCCGTACACGTTATAGTCATTAGCCGGACATCTGTAATGTCTTCTCTAGCCTCGGCCTTTGAACAGTGCTTGCATTCCAAACTACATGGTCTTCGTGACATTGCATCAGCATTTCCATGGGTACTACCTTTTCGATGCTCAATGGAAAAGTCATAGCTTTGTAGTCGCTCGATCCACCGTGCCAATTGTCCTTCCGGATTACGGAACTGCAGAAGCCATTTCAACGCTGCGTGATCTGTCCTGACACGGAATCGCTGGCCGTAGAGGTATTTGTGAAAATGTTTAATGCACTCTACCAATGCCAACAGCTCTCTCCGCGTAACACAGTAGTTCCTCTCTGGTTTTCCAATCGAACGGCTGTAATATGCAACTACCTTCTCCTGTCCATCGACCAGTTGTGATAAAACGCCTCCTATAGCATATCCACTTGCATCTGTATCTAGAATAAATGTTGCTCCTGGAATCGGATATGCTAACATTGGGGCAGTGCACAAACGCTCCTTCAATGTTTGGAAAGCCACTTCTTGCTCCTTCTTCCATTCAAAAGCTTTGATTTTTCTTGTAAGCTCATGGAGGCTATGGGCTACGCTGGAAAAATTTGGTACAAATCGGCGGTAATATGTGCACAGCCCAAGAAAACTTCTCAATTCATGTAGGTTCTGTGGTCTTGGCCAATCCTGTACAGCCTCTATTGCAGATGCCCTCTGTCGTTACCTTGTGACCCAAATAATTGACTTCCTTTTTAAACAGCGCACACTTTTTTGGACTTAACTTCAGACCAGCGCCAGCTATTCTCTGGAAAACTTCCTCTAAGTGCTTAAGATGTTCATCAAAGTTCTTGCCCAATACGATGATGTCGTCCAGGTACACCAAGCATGTTTTCCAATGTAGTCCTTTCAGTACCTGGTCCATGAGTCTCTCAAAAGTAGCTGGTGCATTACAAAGTCCAAAAGGCATCACTGTAAATTGCCAAAGACCATCACCGACACTGAAGGCTGTTTTCTCTTTATCTTCCTCCTTCACCTCCACTTGCCAGTAGCCGCTTTTCAAGTCCAGCGTGGAAAACCATTTCGTACCAGATAGCGAGTCCAGAGTGTCATCAATTCTTGGCAATGGGTAGCTATCCTTTTTCGTTACGTCATTCAACTTCCGGTAGTCCACGCAAAACCTCATTTTTCCATCCTTCTTTTTTACAAGTACTACCGGTGAGCTCCATGGACTAGCTGATGGTTCGATGACGCCGCTGTCGCTCATTTCTTGAATGATTTGACTCACAACTTCCCGCTTCGCCAGTGGAACACTACGTGGAGCTTGACGGATCGGCCTCGCATCTCCAGTGTCAATTTGATGCTTCACAACGTTGGTGCGGCCTGGTTTAGAATAATCCTGGTCAAATATGTTCGCGTACTTTAGGAGCAGTTGTTTTGCCTTACTCTGAAATGCTTCCTCTAGCCCCTGTGTCCATGCCGTGATGTCATTTGAAAGATCAGTATTACTAGCTGAAACGTGTTCCTGGGGCTGTTCACAGTTAATAACTACTTCAGCCTCTTGGCATCTTCCCAAAATAGCTCCTTTAGTCAGTTTGAGTGGTGACTTGAACTCATTGAGTACTCTTACCGGAATACGTCCATCTTGTTTTGTCATAGCCAGGGTTTTTCCTACAAGTATGTTTAGTGCTGATTTGTTTGCTGCTTCGACAACCCACAATTTGTTTGTCCCACAATCTCCATCAACCTTTGCCCAGATGACTGCTTCGGATTTTGGTGGTATTCGCTGACTCTCTCCCACCAGCACTCGTTTACTGCTGTAGCCTCTCTCGTAGCCAAAATTAAGTGGCACATCCATGTTCTTATATCGCATCGTCTTGCTTTGCATATCGATCTTGATGCCTTGGTTGATTAAGAAGTCCACTCCAATTATGATTTCATCAACAATACCTGCCACTATAAAATTGTGAAGTACCGAGACGTTCCCAATTGCTACTTCACATTCTACTTCTCCAATTACCTGGGTGTCCTCTCCCGTGGCTGTACGTAATCTTGCTCCAAGCAATGGTCTTATCTTCTTGTTGACTAAATCTGATCGAATGATGGAATGGGATGCACCCGTATCTACAGTCAGTAAACGTTCCTTTCCATCCACATGTCCTCCGACAGTAAGATTGCTTGACCTTCTTCCAATTTGCGAGATAGAGATTATGGGGCATTCAATTGAGGGAGCCAGCTGTCGCCCCTTGCAGCTGACTCGCTTTAGTTTAACGATTGAGTGGATTTGGAGATTTGCTCGTCTCCTTCAGCTCTGCGTTTACGCCCACCCACATTGTTGGAACTATTGGAATTGCTACTGCAATGACGTGCAATGTGACCTGGATTACCGCACTTGAAACATTTCATAACTCCGGCATTTTTCTGTTGTGATCCCTTCAGAGCTTCCAAAATTGTATCTACCCACTCTGGCCTTTCTACTTCCACACGATGAGCTTTGTATGCTGGTTTACTCAATAATGACGCCGTTTCCTGAGTCAATGCATGGGATACCGTTTCAGAAAATATTTGCTTTGGGTTCGCGTATGTGGCTCGCTCGTTTCGACGTCCCTTATGCCATTTATAAAGCTCTGAATCTTCACTCTTTCCGTGTATTCCACGGGTGCATCCGCATTTGCAAGATGAGCCAATCTTTCAATGTCCGAAGCAAACTCCTGCAAAGTCTCGTTAGCTTTTTGGTAGCGGTTTTGCAATTCTATTTGAAATATCTGTTTCCTGTGTTCGCTTCCGTATCGCCGTTCTACAGCAGCCATCAATGCGTCATAACTGTTCCGTTCGTACTCTGGAATAGTCTGTAAGATTTCGGCAGCTGGTCCTTTCAATGCTACGAAGAGTGCGGCAACTTTATCTTCCACATTCCAGTTGTTCACTGCTGCGGTATTCTCAAACTGTAGCTTAAAGACCTGGAAAGGAACAGAACCGTCAAAGGATGGTGTTTTTACCTTTGAATTACTAGTTGAGACTGCTGGGCGATTCAGTTGCAACTGCTCTATACGTCTTCTCAAAGCATCCACCTCGGCCTCGATTTTTTCTTCAAACTGTAAAATTTTTGTATCTTGCGCCTCCAACTTCGAGGATTTCGGATATCCGTGCCTCTTGTGCTTCAATCTTCGCTGTTATACGGTTCTCCTGCGATTCCAGCTGAGATGACATTTGCGACGACATTTCGGATATACGCGTTTCTTGTGCTTCCATCTTCGATGTAATCTGTGTCGACATTTCTGACATACGCGTTTCTTGTGATTCCATCTGGGATACCATATACGTCTTCTGTTCTTCTAGTTGAGATGACATATACGTTTTCTGTTCTTCTAGTTGTGATGACATATTTGCGGATATTTGTGATGACATTTCTGTTATACGTGCCTCTTGCGCTTCCAGTTGGGATGCCAATTGCGACGACATTGATGCTACTGTCGATGTTTGTGCAGATATTGCAGCCAATATCATGTTCAAGTCTGTGCTCGTAACTGTCTGCGATGTTTCGTTTTTCTCTTCAATTTTTGTTGTTGTTTCGTCCCCATCAGGATAAAAGACAAACTCGTCCACATCAATTCCTTGCGACTCCATTACCTCTCGTAGCCGTGCTTGAAGTTCGATCTTATTGCCGGTTGTATTTAATCCACGGTTCTCCAACTCCTTTTTCAGTTGCTGGATCTTCAATTCACCGAACTTTGCCATGTCCTTGTTGTCCTCTGGAATTTATTCAACAATTCCTCTTCTGACACCAATTGTAACGAATTTGCTGCAAATCTTCTTATTTGCCCTTTTGCTAGGTTCGTATCGCTAAACTGTTGAATAAATAACTCCAATATTGAATAATGGAAAAAAAATGGCCTTTATTAAAATACTTCACAATAACACTCAAACTGTGCAACGAATAGCTTAATAACCAAACTGATAGCTTAAATGAAACTGACTTTCAAAATAATACTGCTATTGCTCGCTAGATATCGTCTTAGTCGTAACTGCTTGACAACTCAAATCAAACTGAATTACTTCTTACTCGCCTGCCCCGCTTTTATAGTTTACGCTGCATACTTCTAGGCTCTTCGATTTCCAGAACTTACTAGTTATTTCGGCTACAAAATCGCCAGCCACAACTACGTGCAAAAATTATTGCCCTCTCTTGTGACAACTGAGATAAGATATATGCATGTGTTTGTGCATTGCCGCTCCGCTGCTCGTATACGTACATATGTGTAGACGCAATTATTTATTCGTTTATGTAGATACATAATGATTGAATTATTGATGTGAATGTTTGTAGTTTACAGTCTCTCACGCATACATAGGCGCATAAGTAAATGCATCTGTGTGTGACATCTCTTTCGGCTGCCTTATATATGTGTATACATGCTTTGATTATTGACGTAAATACTGCTTGGCATGGCCTTAGCATCGCCTTAGGGATGGTACAGCTCAGCGATGCCAATATCCGTGACAATATATTTGCATGTATGTAATATATTACAGTTCGCTTATGGAAATTTTAGCTCAGCCGTATATAAGAACATAACGGTCCTTACTAAATTGTTCTTTAATTGATACAGAAAAAGTCGAAGAGACGAGAAGTTCGCAAATATTTTTAAAAGCGCTACGTATCGTTAATTAAAATACGTAAATTACTATACGTGAATAAATTGTTACATAAATTGTTACACGGCTTAAAAATTGTGTCATTAATTTAAAATCGTCTCATCGTGACAAATCTTTTAAAAATATTTTATACACGTGAATCATCGATCCGTAAATCGAAATGACATAAGGGTACATTTGCAAAAATTGTAACAGGAAAGACAATAACCACATGGTACCGAGCGACTCGTGTGACCAGTGGTTTCACTACGATTGTGTCGTAGTGAATAATGAGATTGCAAATGTTAGCTGGAATTGTAATACATGCGGACCCGCGCAGCCAGCTTGTACTGCAACGAACACCATCACTCCTCCGATAGAACGTAGCGAAACATCCACAGCAATTTCGGGACAACCGCAAGCCTCATCATCACCGAGTGTTCGCACATCAGAGTGTACTTCTCCGCCTGCGATAATCACGGGCTTGCACCAACCATCATATGTACCCACCTCGGCGTTGGTAAGTAATATTATAGTTTCTATGGCTTCAACTGCCGTAACTTCGACGGCATATCAAGCAATCCCTGCAATATTACCATCAACAGCAACGTTTACGACGGTTGAGCAAGGTGGTTCATACCAAAATAAGCTAAATGCGGCAGCAACGTTGTTTACATCCAACGAACAAGATTCAATAGCAGCACAACCAGTTGGAATTGCCATTGCGTCAAAAAGCTATGAAAGTTATATCCACCAACAAATGCTGCAATTGGAACTTTTAGAGGAATAAAAGAAAATTGAGCAAAAATTCTTGCAAAGAAAATACGAGATTTTAAGTTAAAGTGGTGTTTCATTAGGCGGAAATGCCTTTAATACAACGGCTCCAACCCCGTCGCAACTTTCGGCAAGACAGGTAATCCCGGAAGAATTGCCAAGTTTTATTGGGAATCTAGAAGACTGGCCAATATTTATAAACAACTATGAAAATAGCACCGAAGTTGTCGGGTATTTAGAATCTAATGCGCTTGCAGAAGAGCCTCAAGGGCAAAGCATTAGAGATGGTGCGTTGCAAACTTTTATTACCGTCAATGGTGCCGGAGATTATTCAAACGTGCTTCGGTCGACCAGAGTATATACTGGAATCACTTATCGAAAAAGCCAGGCTTATGCCACCACCAAGGGAAAAAGTAGATTGCCTTATAGAATTTGCCTTGTGTGTACGGAACATTTGCTCTACAATGGAAGCCTATGTTGGTGCAAGAACTTGTGGATAAACACCGTAACCAACACAAACTGAATTGGGCTATGCAGTCCCGCGGCGATCGGGTGCCCGAAATAAAGGCGTTCAGTGACTGGGTTTTCAAAATCGCGGAAGAAGCAAGCAAAGTAGTTCCACCATGTACTTCAAAAAAAAACGCCTCGATTAATATGCATACACAATCAGTGCAAAAGCCTACTCATGACAAGACATTATGTTTCGCATGCAAGAGTGACAACAACAAAATTCAGGTTTTAAAAGTTGACCATAGAACGCACGTGGGACGTGGTAAAGCAAAATAAATTATGCCGTTAATGTCTTAATGGCCACCGCCACAAGTGCACCTTTAATAGAGAGTGCATAAAAATACGCCTTCAGCACCTATTGTTTCACGAGCCGTTCCGTCATCGATGAAGAGGTTTCATGTTGTTTCCACATTATTCCTGTGCGCGTATATTCCAAATAAAAATGCACACAGACATATGCCTCCTTAGATGAAGGATCCTCCATTACTTTAATGGAACAAAACATTTATGATTCGCTCAATCTGTGCGGGGAACCAGAAATGCTATGCCTTCACTGGAGGGGTGAAAATATGCGGGTCGAAAACGACTCGATGAGAACGTCGATAGAAATACTGAATGCATATGACGGTGCTAAATACAGTATAGATGAAGTGCATACTGTCCAACAACTTCGTTTGCCTATCCAGTCACTAAATATGGAAAAAATCGTGCAAATGTTTAAGCGGGCTTCCAATCAAATCCTACAAAAACCTAAAACCAACTATCCTTATTGGAACTAACTGTTGGAAGCTGGCCGTGCCATCGAAAATCAAAGCAGGGAATTGGCTCGGAGCGATTGCCACCAAGTGTCGCTTTGGGTGGGCCACACAAGGAACCATCGCGTCCTACCCCGGCACGCACCATTTAAATATACATCTGCGCCATTGTAAAAAAGATTACGAAAGTCTGCATGAACAGGTGAAAGAGTATTTCAACCTCCAAAACTCGCAGAAAAAAACATTGATGTCGCCGAAGATTGGAGAGCGATTCAAATATTGAATTCCACTTGTCGACAAGATGGCGCGCATTATGAAGTAGGTTTATTATGGAAGCAAGATGTTTGAAAGCTACCTAATAGCTACGACAACGCACTTAAACGTTTTTCATGTATGCAAAAGAAATTAGCCAAAGATGCGAGCCTGCGACAAAGTATGCAAGAAAGAATAAGCAATTTCCTGGACAAAGGGTAGCCAAAAAAGCTATCGCCAGAAGTAATATACAGCCCAATGGATCGTGTGTGGTACTTCCCTATTTTTATTGGTCTCAATCCAAACAAACCTTGTTTGGGACGCGGCTGCAAAGTCCAAGGGAATTGCAATCAATGATTTAATTGCCAGTGGCCGAGATATGTTGAACTCCCTTACTGATGATAATTGCCTTCAGAACCGGAGAAGTGGCAATTTGCGGGAAAATAGCTGAAATGTTCCATCAGATAAAAGTCAGAGATGCCGACATGCACGCCCAATGCTTTCTATGGAGCGATAATCAAGAGGAGTTGAGCAATCGGGAGGTATATAATGAAAGCATTAACATTCGGCATTAATTGCGCGCCATGCATCGCACACTACGTTCGCGACGTAAATGCCAGGAAATATGAGGAGACGGCTCCACGGGCGGCCGAGTCTATACAGAAGTTCCGCTATGTGGATGATTTCATTGACAGCGTAGATACGGAAGAAAAGCTGTGCAACTCGCTGCACAAGTCAAAAGTATTCACGCTAACGCAGATTTCATATCCTTAATTGGACGTTGAATTCACCCCTTGTGCTTAGAGAACTCGGAGAAGAAGCTGTTGACGCTCAAAGTCGAGACGGAATGGGTCACAAAGAAACAGTATTAGGGCTTTTTTGGGAACCAAACAACGATGTTTTCAAATTCATTTGCAGATTTTCTAAAATGCGGCGCGACATCTTGCAAAACGAGATAGTACCGACAAAGAGGGAAGGGCTCCAAACTTTGATGTCAATTTTCGATCCCCTCGGCTTCCTAGCGAACTACACAATTGTGCTAAAGATATTGCTGCAAGAAGTGTGGATGTCCTTCGTTGGCTGGAATGACTAGATGACCCCCTGCCACCTGAGATCAATAGCCAATGGTTTATTTGGAAGACGTTGTTGCCAGCAATATCAAACACATCGATTCCTCGATATATGAACTCAGCTCGATAACAAAGTCGAAGCCATTATCGTTGCCCCCAAATCAAAGGTGGCTCCATTGAAACCAATGTCGATACCGAGGCTAGAATTGCAAGCTGCAATAATTGGCGTAAGATTGGCAACTTCTGTCACTGCCGCAATGAGAGTTCCAATACACGCTCGGTTCCGGTGGTCAGATTCGAAAACAGTTCTACAGTAGTTACGCATGGACCCTAGAAATTCCAAACAAAACTTCATGCATCGCATAGGCGAAGTTCTCGAAACAACGAACGCTACTGAAAGGCGCTGGGTACCTACGAAATTGAACCCAGCTAATCTCGCTACAAAGTTCACTTTGCAGCTGAGCTCCGAGTTTTGGCTATATGGACCACAGTTTCTAGCCTTTGATCAATCAGAGTGGCCAGTATGTAAAGACCTGGGTACGGTTGAACGCACCGAGTTGCGTCATTGCGTTTTACATACCACCAAATATACTCCAGTTAGTCCCGTCCTCGACGAAGAAAAATTCTCAAGTTTCCCACGTTTATATCGCGTAGTGGCACAGTACTCACGTTCGTAAGGAAGCTGAAAGCGACTATCAATAAAGTTATCGCACCCTCCGTTGACTATGAGACAATCCAGAACGCTAAAAGGATACTTATAAGCGAAGCTCTACTGAGTGAATACTTCCCTAAAATATAAACACTCAAGTCCGGTAAGATGATCGAGAAAGACAGTAAACTAATATCTTTAAATATTTACATAGATAAGGACAACATACTCAGAACACGAGACAGAGCCGAAAGTTTGGGGTAACGTTATCATCCTACCTACTGGGCACCACGTCACCGTCTTAATAGTTAATCACTATCATCAGAAAAACCATCACTTGTTTCACAAAACAACGATTAACTCCATTCGAGAAAATTACTACATTCCTCGGCTTCGCGTCCTCTACCGAAAAGTAAGACAATAGTGTCAGGGCTGTAAGAACGATGGTGCTAAGCCAAACATTCAATAAATGGCACTGCTACCAGCTACACGCTTGGCGAGCTTCGACCGCCCATTCACTTTCGTCGGTATAGATCTTTTCGGTCCAATGTACGTATCAGTCGGAAGGCATCGAGAAAAAATACGGGGTGCCATATTTACTTCTTTGACGGTTCAGGCTGTCCACTTAGAGGTCACACAGAGTGTATGTAGCATCATGCATATTGTCTATGCAAAATTTTATCGCCAGACGAGGAAAGGCCCGCTAAATTTATACAGATAATGGTACTAATTTTAAGGCGGCAGAAAAGGCCTATAGGTTAGATGCAACAGTAATTGAAAATGCGCAAGCGAAGTACGACGACATAAAGTGGCGATTCAACCCACCTGCAGCGCGACGTATGGGGCGTGCTTGGGAGAGATTAGTGTGTTCAAAAAAAGTAGTACTTAATGTCATCTGCCCGTCTTTCAAATGCAACGATGAAACGCTCAGGAGCGCATTATGTGAAGTCGAGCTCGTTATAAACCCTCTTCCACACATATTTGTGTCACTTGAAAATGCGGATGACGATGCCCTTACCCCAAATCACTTGTTATTGGGATCAACAGATGGTCATAAACCTGTTTTCGACGAAATTCATGATTTACGTCAGCGCTGGCATAAAACTCAAGAGTTCGCTAATAAGTTCTGGAAGCGGTGGATGAAGGAATATGTTTCGATCTTACAGCGAAGAGCGAAATGGTTCAACAAGCGTTCACCAGCTGCAGTCGGGGATGTCGTCGTCATTGTATATAGCAATTCAGCTACTTGTATACATATGTTTGTATGTATGTAACATATTACAGTTCGCTAATGGAAATTTTAGCTCAGTGGTATAAAAGACCATAACGGTCCTTACTAGATGCTTCTTTAATTAGTACAGAAATAGTCGAAAGTACGAAAATATTTTTAAGAGCGCTACGTATCATTAGTTAAAATACGTAAATTACTATACGCGAATAAATTGTTACATAAATTGTTATACGGCTTAAAAATTGACAATAGCCGTATTTTTAATGAATACATACAGAAAAGAACAAAGAGTCCTCTTAATTAGTTTTATCTGTTTCCAAACTGCTTTTTAGTATAAAGTACTACGTGATAAATTTTGTTGACGCGATTTATACCTAGTTGGGTCTTGTGAATAAAAAATAAACAAAAACTTTTTGTTACAGTATTAGTGTAATTGTGCACTTGAAATGATTTTCTACCAAAACTCATGAATTTATATTTATTTAGGTTGTGGCTCATATCATTAATATTTCACTCACTAAACTATCGAGATCTTCTTGAAGGAGCAATCTCTCTTCCGGAGTGAGTATAGGTTTAAAAAGCTTTACGTCGTCAGCATACATCAAAATCTTGGAATGAGTTAACGCGCTTGGAAGATCATTATTAAATAGCAAAAATAGCAAAGGACTAAGGTGACTACCTTGCGGTATGCCAGAAGTAACCCTAATGAATTGAGATTCGCTTTTTTAAATAACACCTTTTGTTTCCTTCCTTTTAAGTAAGAGGAAATCCAACTCAGAAGTTGAGGTGGAAACCCTAAGTTAAGTGAGAATATTGTGGGAAGCCTTATCGAAAGCCTTGCTGAAATCCGTGTAAATTACATCGGTATGCAGGTTATTTCTAAAGTTTCTGGAGACATGAGTAGTAAATTCGAAGAGGTTCGACTCAGTTGATTTGCCTTTGCAGAAGCCATGCTGAGCTGGGCTAATGATAGGAGAAACTGAATGAGCTAGTTGTTTAGTTATAATGCATTCGAAAAGTTTAGGTATTTCGCTAAGTTTTGCAATTCCTCTATAGTTTGCAACACATGATTTACTGCCTCTTTTGCACAGTGGTATAATAAAAGACTTTTTCCAGAAACAGGAAAATACACCTTACTTTATAGAAGCATTAAAAATATTCGTTAAGGGCCGATACAAATATTTCGCGCAACTTTTTACAACAACAGAAGGAATGCCGTCGGGACCACCGCAAAGCTGTGGCGAGCTAAAAAGAACATTCGGTTGCACGGGCACGCAATTTTGTGCGTAGTTTGATTTAAAGAAATCAGCAAACATATCGGCAACTGTGGCATCGTCCCTCGAAACCAATTCTTTAAATTTCATGACAGACGGGAACCCAATAGTCTTGCGTTTAGTGTTGACAAAATTGAAGAACGACTTGGGATTATAGGAAAGTTGCAGCTTAATCTTATTAATGTAATCTTTGTAACACTCTTTGTTCATAGAATTATATTTATGGCGTAGAATAGAATATCTCCTATAGTCATTTGGAAGTCCAGATTTTTTATATCGCTTAAACCAACGCGTTTTCTGATTTTTCAAGCAGTTTGGTTCCTTGGTGCACCAACCAGTATTTACTGAAACTCTAACGCTATTAGTTTGGGGGATACAAGCACGGAATATGAGGTGTAAAGCACTAGTGAAATGATAAACGCTCTCGTCAACATCTCCACTGCAATCGGGCCAAACTATTACGGAAAACTCATTTCTTAACTTCCAGAAGTCAGTTTTCCTAACCAAAAACCTAGCAGCAGACGAATTATTATAGGTGTTACATTGTTTTGGAAGGCTAAAGGTTTCAGCAATTAACTCCAATGCAGGGTGATATACATCTTCAGGCAGTACCAACGGGTCAGTTCGGACTAAAGAGAATCTAGAATTATCACTGATATATATTAGGTCCAAGCATTTACCAAACTTATTCAGAATGCCGTTAACCTGCAAGGTTGTTTAAGAACTCGTTAAAGATTTCTCGAGAAGAACAGGGAACCAAGCATCCATCAATCATATTCCACGTTACACACGGTAAATTAAAATAAGTAAGTTAGGCTAAGTTCGGGTATAACCGAACATTACATACTGAGATCTTTGGAGACAAAATAAGGGAAAATCACCATGTAGGAAAATGAACCTAGGGTAACCCTGGAATATGTTTGTATGGCATGGGTATCAAATGGAAAGTATTAAAGAGTATTTTAAATGGGAGTGGGCCATAGTTCTAAAGGTGGACGCCATTTCGGGATTTCGCCAAAAAGGTGGACCAGTGGTGACTCCAGAATGTGCTTGTACAATATGGTAATCAAACGAAAGATGTTAATGAGTATTTTAAATGGGAGTGGGCCATAGTTCTATAGGTGGACGCCTTTTCGAGATATCGCCATAAAGGTGGACCATGGGTGACTCTAGAATGTGTTTGACCGTATGGGTATCAAATTAAATGTATTAATGAGGGTTTTAAAAGGGAGTAGCCCTTAGTTGTATATGTGAAGGCCTTTTCGAGATATCGACCAAAATGTGGACCAGGGTGACCGCTAATTTATTTATATATGTAGTACCACGAACAGAATTCCTGCCATGCTTCCAAGGGCGTTTTATTTCGCCCTGCAGAAATTTTTCAGTTTATTCTATTTAATATGTAAGGTGTCACACCCGTTTTACAAAGTTTTCTCTAAAGTTATATTTTGCGTCAATAAACCAATCCAATTACAATGTTTCATCCCTTTTTTAAACGGTTTGATTCATATTTGGTATAGAATTATGGCATTTTTTTTTTTAATTTTTCATAATTTCCGATACCGAAAAAGTGGGCGTGGTCATAGTCGGATGTCGGCCATTTTTTACACCAAAATAAAGTGAGTTCAGATAAGTACCTGAACTAAGTTTAGTAAATATATATCGATTTTTGCTCAGGTTATCGTGTTAGCGGCCGAGCGGAATGACAGACGGTGGACTGTGTATAAAAACTGTGCGTGGCTTCAATCGATTTCGCCCATTTTCACAGAAAACAGTTATTGTCATAGCATCTATGCACCTACCAAATTTCACAAGGGTTGGCTAATTTTTTTCGACTTATGGCATTAAAATTATTCTAGACAAATTAGGGCGGAGCCAGGCCCATTTTGAAATTTTCTTTTATTTTTGTATTTTGTTGCACCATATCATAACTGGAGTTGAATGTTGACATAATTTACTTATATACTGTAAAGATATCAAATTTTTTGTTATAATTTGACTTAAAAAAATTTTTCTTTTTAAAAGTAGGCGTGTTCGTTATCCTATTTTGCTAGTTTTTATTGAGCACACATATAGGAATAGGAGTAACGCTCTTGCCAAATTTCATAATGATATCTTCAACGACTGCCAAATTACGTCTTGCAAAACTTTCAAATTATGTTCTTTCAAAAGTGGGCGGTGCCACGCCCATTGTACAAAATTTTACTAATTTTCTATTCTACGTCATAAGGTCAACCCACCTACCAAGTTTCATAGCCTTATCCGTCTTTGGTAATGAATTATCGCACTTTTTGGGTTTTTCGAAATTTTCGATATCGAAAAAGTGGGCGTGTTATAGTCCGATTTCGTTAATTTTAAACAGAGATCTTATATGACTGCCCGGGAACCTCCATACCAAATTTCATCAAGGTACATCAAAATTTACTCAAGTTAGCGTGTTTACGGACGGACGGACAGACGGACGGACGGACGGACATGGCTAAATAAATTTCTTTTTTCGCCGAGATCATTTGGATATATAGAAGCCTATATCTATCTCGATTAGTTTATGCCGTTACGGACTACCGTTATACGAACAAAGTTAATATACTCTGTGAGCTCTGCTCAGCTGAGTATAATCACCAAGAACTCCAATCAAGTCAGGAGAAGTAGCCAAAGAAGTCACAGATATTATAATCGAAGCGTGTTTGTTTTATAACTTTAGGTCAGATTGCGGAGGAACCTAGCTAATAGTAATGTATAAATGCATGGATAAGAGATTGATACCAACGCAAAGAAATTCGATTTCGTCAGCTTCAGAAGTTAGAATTTCTTCAGCAAATAGGCTAGCATTTACGGCGATTAAGACACAACCACCGACTTTACTTTGACGATCTTTTCTAAAAATTTCCTATCTATTACATAGAATTCCAGAGTTGAGCACGTGAGGTTTTAGCCAGGTTTTGGTAAATGCCAGTACCTTAAAGGTAAGGTCATGGCTGCTAAGAAAAAGATATATTAGTTTAGTGTTCAAGCCCCTCACGTTCTGGTAATAGATTTTGATGCCAAGGTCTACAACTAGTTTTTTGAGGCAGCAATAGATAGGTCGTGGAGTGCCAGCGACATTTCGAGACCTAGACATAAATTGGTGGACTAATGCTCCATCCGGCCAGAAAGACTTATCCAAAAGCATCTCAAAACAATCTGCAGAAACATCTATCTGGAAAGAAGACATCATCTATCATGGTCAAATATAAATTTTCTTATATGCAGTTTGTTCGGCTTTATTTTCGGCGATATAAAATGATTTATAACGTCTGCGGTTGTATCACTTGAGAAGCGGAATACAAAGATAGCTTTTCTGGGACGAACAACTATAAGTTGTCTTCCAACCGTTATATCCGCATTCTTAAGGCTTGGTAAATTATGAGTTGATGTAGCAATCAAAGTTTTCGTATCTTCTGAACCGCTGGGTTGTAACAGCTGATTTCCAAAAGTTATGGACAAAATAGGAGCAGATGATGTCGACGGCGTCATCGTTAACGCCGTCGTAGAAGGCGTAGGTAGTGGGGGATAACCCTGATTAACATCATTTCCAAGGCTAAGGGTAGAGACAGGAATAGGTAAAGCAGAAGATATTGAGTTCGAGGAAGAAACAGGAATAGGTACACTAGAAGAGGAAGAGGTTGAATTCAAGACCAGGGCGTCATCCGCAAACTACCGCATTTTAGTAGGTTGCTTCCCTT
Organism: Eurosta solidaginis; assembly: GCF_040869045.1. Taxonomy (NCBI): domain Eukaryota; kingdom Metazoa; phylum Arthropoda; class Insecta; order Diptera; family Tephritidae; genus Eurosta; species Eurosta solidaginis. The sequence goes on from NC_090319.1 coordinate 18,212,916, forward strand.
TTCTTGCCGGTGATGTCTTTAACATTTAAAAGATTTAAATGCCGCTTCGTAAGTCTGAAATTTTTGGTTGATGACCTCAAGCCCCTTACCGACTTCAAGAAAACCGTTTATTGCTGTTTTAAAGGGTCTGAAAAGATCCAACTCAGTAGACCCACACTGTGGACAGGACCAGCGAACCCCTTTACCCTCATCCAAAGCGTCAGCCACTCTTACAGTCAAACCAGCAAATTTCATATGCCCGCGAATATGACATAACCAACATGCTACAAAACGCTCAGAGTCGCTCTTCACATTAAAATTTTCAAATACATAAGAAGTTGCCATTATAGTCGTCGTCTTAAAAATATTAATTAGATATGTGTATAATAGCCGTATTTTTTATGAATAAATACAGAAAAGAACAAAGGGTCCACTTAATTAGTTTTATCTGTTTCCAAACTGCTTTTTAGTATAAAGTACCACGTGATACATTTGGTTGACTCGATTTATACCTAATTGGGTCTTGTGGATAAAAAATAAACAAAAACTTTTGGTTATAAATTTCAGTAATAGTACAAAAAAACATGTGTTTTTTTAATTAGTTGAACAAACAGATTTTTTAAGGTACTTAGGCATATTTCTGCGAAATAAAATGCGTTCAGCTTTAACAAAACACTTGCTTTAGTTTTTCAAAAGAAAATTTCTTAGTAATTAGTTGTTTATATATGTTAATAGAGTTGAATTGTGTTATTAATTAGATATGTGCACAATAGCTTTTGCCGCTAAATACAAATATGTTGTCAGTTAGTACGCATTATTACTTCCCTTTAATTTACTTTTAACATTGATATATGTATATTGTATATAGCAATTCAGCTACTTGTATACATATGTTTGCATGTATGTAATATATTACAGTTCGCTTATGGAAATTTTAGCTCAGCCGTATATAAGACCATAACGGTCCTTACTAAATTGTTCTTTAATTGATACAGAAAAAGTCGAAGAGACGAGAAGTTCGCAAATATTTTTAAAAGCGCTACGTATCGTTAATTAAAATACGTAAATTACTATACGTGAATAAATTGTTACATAAATTGTTACACGGCTTAAAAATTGTGTCATTAATTTAAAATCGTCTCATCGTAACAAATTTTTAAAAATATTTTATAGACGTCAACCATCGATCCGTAAATCGAAATGACATAAAGGCACAGCTGCAAAAATTGTAACAGGAAAGACAATGACCACATGGTACAGCGCGACTCGTGTGACCAGTGGTTTCACTACGATTGTGTCGTAGTGAATAATGAGATTGCAAATATTAGCTGGAATTGTAATACATGCGGACCCGCGCAGCCAGCTTGTACTGCAACGAACACCATCGCTCCTCCGATAAAACGTAGCGAAACATCCACAGCAATTTCGGGACAACCGCAAGCCTCATTATCACCGAGTGTTCGCACATCAGAGTGTACTTCTCCGCCTGCGATAATCACGGGCTTCCACCAACCATCATATGTACCCACCTCAGCGTTGGTATGTAATATTATAGTTTCAATGGTTTCAACTGCCGTAACTTCCACGGCACATCAAGCAATCCCTGCAATATTACCACCAACAACAACGTCTACCACGGTTGCACAAGGTGGAACGTACCAAAATATGCTAAATGCGTCAGCAACGTTGTTTACATCCAACGAACAACATTCAATAGCAGCACAACCAGTTGGAATTGCCATTGCGTCAAAAAGCTATGAAAGTTGTATCCACCAACAAATGCTGCAATTGGAACTTTTAGAGGAAGAAAAGAAGAGTGAGCAAAAATTCTTGCAAAAAAAAATACGACCTTTTAAGTCAAAGCGGTATTTTCCCGAAAGATTTGCCAAGTTTTAATGGGAAGGATGGCCGCTATTTATAAGCAACTATGAGAATAGCACCGAAGTTGCCGGGTATATAGAATATAATGCGCTTGCAGAAGAGCCTCAAGGGCAAAGCATTAGAGATGGTGCGTTGCAAACTTTTATTACCGTCAATGGTGCCGGAGACTATTCAAACTTGCTTCGGTCGACAAGAGTATATACTGGAATCACTGATCGAAAAAGCCAGGCGTATGCCACCACAAAGGGAAACACTAGAGTGCATTATAGAATTTGCCTTGTGTGTACGGAACATTTGCTCTACAAATAAAGGCGTTCAGTAACTGGATTTTCAAAATCGTGGAAGCAGCAAGCAAAGTAGTTCCACTATGTACTTCAAAAAAAAAGTGTCTCGATTCATATGCATAAACAATCAGTGCAAAAGCCTACTCATGGCAAGACATTATGTTTCGCATGCAATAGTAACAACAACAAAATTCACGATTGCGACGATTTTAAAAAGTTGACTATAGAACGCACGTGGGACATGGTAAAGCAAAAGTGCACCTTTAATAGAGAGTGTGGCATTGACAATTGCAAATCAAAGCATCATGCGCTGCTACATAAAAATACGCCTCCAGCACCCATTGTTTCACGAGCCGTTCCGTCATCAACGCCGCCAAAAACAAACAAGCAGTTGGTGAATACACATACAGACATCGATGAAGAGGTTTCATGTTGTTTCCACATTATTCCTGTGCGCGTATATTCCAAATACAAATGCATTTATGATTCGTTCAATCTGTGCGGGGAACCAGAAACGCTATGCCTTCGCTGGAGTGGTGAAAATACGCTGGTCGAAAACGACTCGATGAGAACGTCGATGGAAATATCGAAAGCATATGACGGTGCTAAATACAGTATAGATTAAATGCATACTGTCCAACAACTTGGTTTGCCTACCCAGTCACTAAATATGGAAAAAACCGTGCAAATGTACCCGTATTTACGTGAGCTTCCAATCAAACCCTACAAAAACGTAAAACCAACTATCCTTATTGGAACTAACTGTTAGAATCTGGCCGTGGCAACGAAAATCAGAGAAGGGAATTGGCTTGGACCGATTGCCACCAAGTGTTGCTTTGGGTGGGCCATACAAGGAACCATCGCTTCCTACCCCGGCACGCACCATTTAAATATACATCTGTGCGATTGTAAAAAAGATTATGAAAGCCTGCATGAAGATGTGAAAAAGTATTTCAACCTCGAAAACTCACAGAAAAAAAATTTGATGTCGCCCGAAGATCGGAGAGCGCTTCAAATATTGAATTCCACTTGTCGACAAGATGGCGCGCATTATGAAGAAGGTTTATTATGGAAGCAAGACGTTGGAAAGTACCTGATAGCTACAAAGGAAATTAGCCAAGGATGCGAACCTGCGACAAATTGTGCAAGAAAGAATAAACAATTTGCTAGCCAAGGGATACTCAAAAAAGCTAACGCCAGAAATAATACACACCCCAATGGATCGTGTCTGGTATTTGCCAATTTTTATTGCTCTCAATCCAGCCAAGCCCGGAAAAGTACGCCTTGTTTAGGACGCGGTTGCAAGGTCCAAGGGAATAGTTCTCAATGATTTAATTGCCAGTGGCCGAGATCTGTTGAACTCCCTTACTGATGATAATTGCCTTCAGAACCGGAGAAGTGGCAATTTGCGGGAAAATAGCTGAAATGTTCCATCAGATAAAAGTCAGAGATGCCGACATGCACGCCCAATGCTTTCTATGGAGCGATAATCAAGAGGAGTTGAGCAATCGGGACGTATATAATGAAAGCATTAACATTCGGCATTAGTTGCGCGCCATGCATCGCACACTACGTTCGCGACGTAAATGCCAGGAAATATGAGGAGACGGCTCCACGGGCGGTCGAGTCTATACAGAAGTTCCGCTATGTGGATGATTTCATTGACAGCGTAGATACGGAAGAAAAGCTGTGCAACTCGCTGCACAAGTCAAAAGTATTCACGCTAACGCAGATTTCATATTCTTAATTGGACGTTGAACTCACCCCTTGTGCTTAGAGAACTCGGAGAAGAAGTTGTTGACGCTCAAAGTCCAGACGGAATGGGTCACAGAGAAACAGTATTAGGGTTTTTTTGGGATGCAAATAACGATGTTTTCAAATTCATTTGCAGATTTTCTAAAATGCGGCGCGACATCTTGCAAAATGAGATAGTACCGAAAAAGAGGGAAGGGCTCCAAACTTTGATGTCAATTTTCGATCCCCTCGGCTTCCTAGCGAACTACACAATTGTGCTGAAGATATTGCTGCAAGAAGTATGGAGGTCCTTCGTTGGCTGGAATGACTAGATGACCCCCTGCCACCTGAGATCAATAGCCAATGGTTTATTTGGAAGACGTTGTTGCCAGCAATATCAAACACGACGATTCCTCGATATATGAACTCAGCTCGATAACAAAGTCGAAGCCATTATCGTTGCCCCCAAATCAAAGGTGGCTCCATTGAAACCAATGTCGATACCGAGGCTAGAATTGCAAGCTGCAGTAATTGGCGTAAGATTGGCAACTTCTGTCACTGCCGCAATGAGAGTTCCAATACACGCTCGGTTCTGGTGGTCATATTCGAAAACAGTTCTACAGTAGTTACGCATGGACCCTAGAAATTTCAATCAATACGTCATGCATCACATAGGCAAAGTTCTCGAAACAACGAACGCTACTGAAGTGCGCTGGGTATCTAGGAAATTGAACCCAGCTGATCTCGCTACAAAGTTCACTGTGCAGCTGAGCTCCGAGCTTTGGCTATATGGACCAAAGTTTCTAGCCTTTGATCAATCAGAGTGGCCAGTATGTAAAGACCTGGGTACGGCTGAACGCACCGATTTGCGTCATTGCATTTTACATACCACCAAATATACTCCAGTTAGTCCCGTCCTCGACGTAGAAAAATTCTCAAATTGCCCACGTTTATATCGCGTAGTGGCGACAGTACTCACGTTCGTAAGGAAGCTGAAAGCGACTATCAATAAAGTTATCGCACCCTCCGTTGACTATGAGACAATTGAGAACGCCAAAAGGATGCTTATAAGCGAAGCGCAACTGAGTAAATACTTCCCTAAAATACAAATACTCAAGTCCGGTAAGATGATCGAGAAAGACAGTGAACTAATATCTTTAAATGTTTACAGAGATGAGGACAACAACTCAGAACACGAGACAGAGCCGAAAGTTTGGGGTAACGTTATCATTCTATCTACTGGGCACCACGTCACCGTCTTAATAGTTAATCACTATCATCAGAAAAACCATCACTTGTTTCACAAAACAACGATTAACTCCATTCGAGAAAATTACTACATTCCTCGGCTTCGCGTCCTCTACCGAAAAGTAAGACAATAGTGTCAGGGCTGTAAGAACGATGGTGCTAAGCCAAACATTCAATAAATGGCACTGCTACCAGCTACACGCTTGGCGAGCTTCGACCGCCCATTCACTTTCGTCGGTATAGATCTTTTCGGTCCAATGTACGTATCAGTCGGAAGGCATCGAGAAAAAATACGGGGTGCCATATTTACTTCTTTGACCGTTCAGGCTGTCCACTTAGAGGTCACACACAGTTTGTATGTAGCATCATGCATATTGTCTATTCAAAATTTTATCGCCAGACGAGGAAAGGCCCGCTAAATTTATACAGATAATGGTACTAATTTTAAGGCGGCAGAAAAGGCCTATAAGTTAGATGCAACAGTAATTGAAAATGCGCAAGCGAAGTAGGACGACATAAAGTGGCTATTCAACCCACCTGCAGCGCGACGTATGGGGCGTGCTTGGGAGAGATTAGTGCGTTCAAAAAAAGTAGTACTTAATGCCATCTGCCCGTCTTTCAAATGCAACGATGAAACGCTCAGGAGCGCATTATGTGAAGTCGAGCTCATTATAAACCCTCTTCCACACATATTTGTGTCACTTGAAAATGCGGATGACGATGCCCTTACCCCAAATCACTTGTTATTGGGATCAACAGATGGTCATAAACCTGTTTTCGACGAAATTCATGATTTACGTCAGCGCTGGCATAAAACTCAAGAGTTCGCTAATAAGTTCTGGCAGCGGTGGATGAAGGAATATGTTTCGATCTTACAGCGAAGAGCGAAATGGTTCAACAAGCGTTCACCAGCTGCAGTCGGGGATGTCGTCGTCATTGTATATAGCAATTCAGCTACTTGTATACATATGTTTGTATGTATGTAACATATTACAGTTCGCTAATGGAAATTTTAGCTCAGTGGTATAAAAGACCATAACGGTCCTTACTAGATGCTTCTTTAATTAGTACAGAAATAGTCGAAAGTACGAGAATATTTTTAAGAGCGCTACGTATCATTAGTTAAAATACGTAAATTACTATACGCGAATAAATTGTTACATAAATTGTTATACGGCTTAAAAATTGACAATAGCCGTATTTTTAATGAATACATACAGAAAAGAACAAAGAGTCCTCTTAATTAGTTTTATCTGTTTCCAAACTGCTTTTTAGTATAAAGTACTACGTGATAAATTTTGTTGACGCGATTTATACCTAGTTGGGTCTTGTGAATAAAAAATAAACAAAAACTTTTTGTTACAGTATTAGTGTAATTGTGCACTTGAAATGATTTTCTACCAAAACTCATGAATTTATATTTATTTAGGTTGTGGCTCATATCATTAATATTTCACTGACTAAACTATCGAGATCTTCTTGAAGGAGCAATCTCTCTTCCGGAGTGAGTATAGGTTTAAAAAGCTTTACGTCGTCAGCATGCATCAAAATCTTGGAATGAGTTAACGCGCTTGGAAGATCATTACTAAATAGCAAAAATAGCAAAGGACTAAGGTGACTACCTTGCGGTATGCCAGAAGTAACCCTAATGAATTGAGATTCGCTTTTTTAAATAACACCTTTTGTTTCCTTCCTTTTAAGTAAGAGGAAATCCAACTCAGAAGTTGAGGTGGAAACCCTAAGTTAAGTGAGAATATTGTGGGAAGCCTTATCGAAAGCCTTGCTGAAATCCGTGTAAATTACATCGGTATGCAGGTTATTTCTAAAGTTTCTGGAGACATGAGTAGTAAATTCGAAGAGGTTCGACTCAGTTGATTTGCCTTTGCAGAAGCCATGCTGAACTGGGCTAATGATAGGAGAAACTGAATGAGCTAGTTGTTTAGTTATAATGCATTCGAAAAGTTTAGGTATTTCGCTAAGTTTTGCAATGCCTCTATAGTTTGCAGCACATGATTTACTGCCTCTTTTGCACAGTGGTATAATAAAAGACTTTTTCCAGAAACAGGGAAATACACCTTACTTTAGAGAAGGATTAAAAATATTCGTTAAGGGCCGATACAAATATTTCGCGCAACTTTTTACAACAACAGAAGGAATGCCGTCGGGACCACCGCAAAGCTGTGGCGAGCTAAAAAGAACATTCGGTTGCACGGGCACGCAATTTTGTGCGTAGTTTGATTTAAAGAAATCAGCAAACATATCGGCAACTGTGGCATCGTCCCTCGAAACCAATTCTTTAAATTTCATGACAGACGGGAACCCAATAGTCTTGCGTTTAGTGTTGACAAAATTGAAGAACGACTTGGGATTATAGGAAAGTTGCAGCTTAATCTTATTAATGTAATCTTTGTAACACTCTTTGTTCATAGAATTATATTTATGGCGTAGAATAGAATATCTCCTATAGTCATTTGGAAGTCCAGATTTTTTATATCGCTTAAACCAACGCGTTTTCTGATTTTTCAAGCAGTTTGGTTCCTTGGTGCACCAACCAGTATTTACTGAAACTCTAACGCTATTAGTTTGGGGGATACAAGCACGGAATATGAGGTGTAAAGCACTAGTGAAATGATGAACCCTCTCGTCAACATCTCCACTGCAATCGGGCCAAACTATTACGGAAAACTCATTTCTTAACTTCCAGAAGTCAGTTTTCCTAACCAAAAACCTAGCAGCAGACGAATTATTATAGGTGTTACATTGTTTTGGAAGGCTAAAGGTTTCAGCAATTAACTCCAATGCAGGGTGATATACATCTTCAGGCAGTACCAACGGGTCAGTTCGGACTAAAGAGAATCTAGAATTATCACTGACATATATCAGGTCCAAGCATTTACCAAACTTATTCAGAATGCCGTTAACCTGAAAGGTTGTTTAAGAACTCGTTAAAGATTTCTCGAGAAGAACAGGGAACCAAGCAACCATCAATCATGTTCCACGTTACACACGGTAAATTAAAATAAGTAAGTTAGGCTAAGTTCGGGTGTAACCGAACATTACATACTGAGAGCTTTGGAGACAAAATAAGGGAAAATCACCATGTAGGGAAATGAACCTAGGGTAACCCTGGAATATGTTTGTATGGCATGGGTATCAAATGGAAGGTATTAAAGAGTATTTTAAATGAGAGTGGGCCATAGTTCTATAGGTGGACGCCATTTCGGGATTTCGCCAAAATGGTGGACCAGAGGTGACTCCAGAATGTGCTTGTACGATATGGTAATCAAATGACAGGTGTTAATGAGTATTTTTAAAGGGAGTGGGCCTTAGAATGTATTCGTACGATATGGGTATCAAACGAAAGGTGTTAATGAGTATTTTAAATGGGAGTGGGCCTTAGTTCTATAGGTGGATGCCTTTTCGAGATATCGCCATAAAGGTGGACCAGGGGTGACTCTAGAATGTGTTTGACCGTATGGGTATCAAATTAAATGTATTAATGAGGGTTTTAAAAGGGAGTAGCCCTTAGTTTTATATGTGAAGGCGTTTTCGAGATATCGACAAAAATGTATACCAGGGTGACTCAGAACATATCTGTCGGGTACCGCTAATTTATTTATATATGTAGTACCACGAACAGAATTCCTGCCATGCTTCCAAGGGCTTTTGATTTCGCCCCGCAGAAATTTTTCAGTTTATCCTACTTAATATGGAAGGTGTCACACCCGTTTTACAAAGTTTTCTCTAAAGTTATATTTTGCGTCAATAAACCAATCCAATTACAATGTTTCATCCCTTTTTTAAACGGTTTGATTCATATTTGGTATAGAATTATGGCATTTTTTTTTAATTTTTCGTAATTTTTCGATACCGAAAAAGTGGGCGTGGTCATAGTCGGATTTCGGCCATTTTTTGCACCAAGATAAAGTGAGTTCAGATAAGTACCTGAACTAAGTTTAGTAAATATATATCGATTTTTGCTCAGGTTATCGTGTTAGCGGCCGAGCGGAATGACAGGCGGTAGACTGTGTATAAAAACTGGGCGTGGCTTCAACCGATTTCGCCCATTTTCACAGAAAACAGTTATTGTCATAGCATCTATGCACCTACCAAATTTCACAAAGGTTGGTTAATTTTTGTTCGACTTATGGCATTAAAATTATTCTAGACAAATTAGGGCGGAGCCACGCCCATTTTGAAATTTTCTTTTATTTTTGTATTTTGTTGCACCATATCATAACTGGAGTTGAATGTTGACATAATTTACTTATATACTGTAAAGATATTAAATTTTTTGTTATAATTTGACTTAAAAAAATTTTTTTTTAAAAAGTAGGGATAGGAGTAACGCCCTTGCCAAATTTCATAATGATATCTTCAACGACTGCCAAATTACGTCTTGCAAAACTTTCAAATTATGTTCTTTCAAAAGTGGGCTTTGCCACGCCCATTGTCCAAAATTTTACAAATTTTCTATTCTACGTCATAAGGTCAACCCACCTACCAAGTTTCATAGCCTTATCCGTCTTTGGTAATGAATTATCGCACTTTTTGGGTTTTTCGAAATTTTCGATATCGAAAAAGTGGGCGTGGTTATAGTCCGATTTCGTTAATTTTAAACAGCAATCTGATATGAGTGCCCGGGAACCTACATACCAAATTTCATCAAGGTACATCAAAATTTACTCAAGTTAGCGTGTTTACGGACGGACGGACAGACGGACGGACATGGATAAATAAATTTATTTTTTCGCCCAGATCATTTTGATATATAGAAGCCTATATCTATCTCGATTAGTTTATGCCGTTACGGATTACCGTTATACGAACAAAGTTAATATACTCTGTGAGCTCTGCTCAGCTGAGTATAATCACCAAGAACTCCAATCAAGTCAGGAGAAGTAGCCAAAGAAGTCACAGACATTATAATCGAAGCGTGTTTGTTGTATAACTTTAGGTCAGATTGCGGAGGAACCTAGCTAATAGTAATGTATAAATGCATGGATAAGAGATTGATACCAACGCAAAGAAATTCGATTTCGTCAGCTTCAGAAGTTAGAATTTCTTCAGCAAATAGGCTAGCATCTACGGCGATTAAGACACCACCACCGACTTTACTTTGACGATCTTTTCTAAAAATTTCCTACCTATTACATAGAATTCCAGAGTTGAGCACGTGAGGTTTTTGCCAGGTTTTGGCAAATGCCAGTACCTTAAAAGTAAGGACATGGCTGCTAAGAAAAAGATCTATTAGTTTAGTGTTCAAGCCCCTCACGTTCTGGTAATAGATTTTGATGCCAAGGTCTACAACTAGTTGTTTGAGGCAGCAATAGGTCGTGGAGTGCGAGCGAGATTTCGAGACCTAGACATAAATTGGTGGACTAATGCTCCATCTGGCCAGAAAGACTTATCCAAAAGCATCTCAAAACAATCTGCAGAAACATCCATCTGGAAAGAACCCATCATCTATCATGGTCAAATATAAATTTTCTTATATGCAGTTTATTCGGCTTTATTTTTGGCGATATAAAATGATTTATAACGTCTGCGGTTGTATCACTTGAGAAGCGGAATACAAAGATAGCTTTTCTGGGACGAACAACTATAAGTTGTCTTCCAACCGTTATATCCGCATTCTTAAGGCTTGGTAAATTATGAGTTGATGTAGCAATCAAAGTTTTCGTATCTTCTGAACCGCTGGGTTGTAACAGCTGATTTCCAAAAGTTATGGACAAAATAGGAGCAGATGATGTCGACGGCGTCATCGTTAACGCCGTCGTAGAAGGCGTAGGTAGTGGGGGATAACCCTGATTAACATCGTTTCCAAGGCTAAAGGTAGAGACAGGAATAGGTAAAGCAGAATATATTGAGTTCGAGGAAGAAACAGGAATAGGTACACTAGAAGAGGAAGAGGTTGAATTCAAGACCAGGGCGTCATCCGCAAAGTACCGCTTTTTAGTAGGTTGCTTCCCTTTTCTTGCCGGTGATGTCTTTAACATTTAAAAGATTTAAATGCCGCTTCGTAAGTCTGAAATTTTTGGTTGATGACCTCAAGCCCCTTACCGACTTCAAGAAAACCGTTTATTGCTGTTTTAAAGGGTCTGAAAAGATCCAACTCAGTAGACCGACACTTTGGACAGGACCAGCGAACCCCTTTACCCTCATCCAAAGCGTCAGCCACTCTTACAGTCAAACCAGCAAATTTCATATGCCCGCGAATATGACATAACCAACATGCTACAAAACGCTCAGAGTCGCTCTTCACATTAAAATTTTCAAATACATAAGAAGTTGCCATTATAGTCGTCGTCTTAAAAATACTAATTAGATATGTGTACAATAGCCGTATTTTTTATGAATAAATACAGAAAAGAACAAAGGGTCCACTTAATTAGTTTTATCTGTTTCCAAACTGCTTTGAAGTATAAAGTACCACGTGATAAATTTTGTTGACGCGATTTATACCTAATTGGGTCTTGTGGATAAAAAATAAACAAAAACTTTTGGTTATAGATTTCAGTAATAGTACAAAAATACATGTGTTTTTTTAATTAGTTGAACAAACAGATTTTTTAAGGTACTTAGGCATATTTCTGCGAAATAAAATGCGTTCAGCTTTAACAAAACACTTGCTTTAGTTTTTCAAAAGAAAATTTCTTAGTAATTAGTTGTTTATATATGTTAATAGAGTTGAATTGTGTTATTAATTAGATATGTGCACAATAGCTTTTGCCGCTAAATACAAATATGTTTTCAGTTAGTACGCATTATTACTTCCCTGTAATTTACTTTTAACATTGATATATGTTGTATATAGCAATTCAGCTACTTGTATACATATGTTTGCATGTATGTAATATATTACAGTTCGCTTATGGAAATTTTAGCTCAGCCGTATATAAGACCATAACGGTCCATACTAAATTGTTCTTTAATTGATACAGAAAAAGTCGAAGAGACGAGAAGTTCGCAAATATTTTTAAAAGCGCTACGTATCGTTAATTAAAATACGTAAATTACTATACGTGAATAAATTGTTACATAAATTGTTACACGGCTTAAAAATTGTGTCATTAATTTAAAATCGTCTCATCGTAACAAATTTTTAAAAATATTTTATAGACGTCAACCATCGATCCGTAAATCGAAATGACATAAAGGCACAGCTGCAAAAATTGTAACAGGAAAGACAATGACCACATGGTACAGCGCGACTCGTGTGACCAGTGGTTTCACTACGATTGTGTCGTAGTGAATAATGAGATTGCAAATATTAGCTGGAATTGTAATACATGCGGACCCGCGCAGCCAGCTTGTACTGCAACGAACACCATCGCTCCTCCGATAAAACGTAGCGAAACATCCACAGCAATTTCGGGACAACCGCAAGCCTCATTATCACCGAGTGTTCGCACATCAGAGTGTACTTCTCCGCCTGCGATAATCACGGGCTTCCACCAACCATCATATGTACCCACCTCAGCGTTGGTATGTAATATTATAGTTTCAATGGTTTCAACTGCCGTAACTTCCACGGCACATCAAGCAATCCCTGCAATATTACCACCAACAACAACGTCTACCACGGTTGCACAAGGTGGAACGTACCAAAATATGCTAAATGCGTCAGCAACGTTGTTTACATCCAACGAACAACATTCAATAGCAGCACAACCAGTTGGAATTGCCATTGCGTCAAAAAGCTATGAAAGTTGTATCCACCAACAAATGCTGCAATTGGAACTTTTAGAGGAAGAAAAGAAGAGTGAGCAAAAATTCTTGCAAAAAAAAATACGACCTTTTAAGTCAAAGCGGTATTTTCCCGAAAGATTTGCCAAGTTTTAATGGGAAGGATGGCCGCTATTTATAAGCAACTATGAGAATAGCACCGAAGTTGCCGGGTATATAGAATATAATGCGCTTGCAGAAGAGCCTTAAGGGCAAAGCATTAGAGATGGTGTGTTGCTAACTTTTATTACCGTCAATGGTACCGCAGATTATTCAAACTTGCTTCGGTCGACAAGAGTATATACTGGAATCACTGATCGAAAAAGCCAGGCGTATGCCACCACCAAGGGAAACAATAGAGTGCATAAAAGAATTTGCCTTGTGTGTACGGAACATTTGCTCTACAAATAAAGGCGTTCAGTAACTGGATTTTCAAAATCGCGGAAGCAGCAAGCAAAGTAGTTCCACTATGTACTTCAACAAAAAAGTGTCTCGATTAATATGCATAAACAATCAGTGCAAAAGCCTACTCATGGCAAGACATTATGTTGCGCATGCAAGAGTGACAACAACAAAATTCACGATTGCGACGATTTTAAAAAGTTGACTATAGAACGCACGTGGGACATGGTAAAGCAAAAGTGCACCTTTAATAGAGAGTGTGGCATTGACAATTGCAAATCAAAGCATCATGCGCTGCTACATAAAAATACGCCTCCAGCACCCATTGTTTCACGGGCCGTTCCGTCATCAACGCCGCCAAAAACAAACAAGCAGTTGGTGAATACACATACAGACATCGATGAAGAGGTTTCATGTTGTTTCCACATTATTCCTGTGCGCGTATATTCCAAATAAAAATGCACACAGACATATGCCTTCTTAGATGAAGGATCCTCCATTACTTTAATGGAACAAAACATTTATGATTCGTTCAATCTGTGCGGGGAACCAGAAACGCTATGCCTTCGCTGGAGTGGTGAAAATACGCTGGTCGAAAACGACTCGATGAGAACGTCGACAGAAATACTGAATGCATATGACGGTGCTAAATACAGTATAGATGAAATGCATACTGTCCAACAACTTGGTTTGCCTACCCAGTCACTAAATATGGAAAAAATCGTGCAAATGTACCCGTATTTACGTGAGCTTCCACTCAAACCCTACAAAAACGTAAAACCAACTATCCTTATTGGAACTAACTGTTAGAATCTGGCCGTGGCAACGAAAATCAGAGAAGGGAATTGGCTTGGACCGATTGCCACCAAGTGTTGCTTTGGGTGGGCCATACAAGGAACCATCGCTTCCTACCCCGGCACGCACCATTTAAATATACATCTGTGCGATTGTAAAAAAGATTATGAAAGCCTGCATGAAGATGTGAAAAAGTATTTCAACCTCGAAAACTCACAGAAAAAAAATTTGATGTCGCCCGAAGATCGGAGAGCGCTTCAAATATTGAATTCCACTTGTCGACAAGATGGCGCGCATTATGAAGTAGGTTTATTATGGAAGCAAGACGTTGGAAAGTACCTGATAGCTACAAAGGAAATTAGCCAAGGATGCGAACCTGCGACAAATTATGCAAGAAAGAATAAACAATTTGCTAGCCAAGGGATACTCAAAAAAGCTAACGCCAGAAATAATACACACCCCAATGGATCGTGTCTGGTATTTGCCAATTTTTATTGTTCTCAATCCAGCCAAGCCCGGAAAAGTACGCCTTGTTTAGGACGCGGTTGCAAGGTCCAAGGGAATAGTTCTCAATGATTTAATTTCCAGTGGTCCAGATCTGTTGAACTTCCTTACTGATGTTTTAATTGCCTTTAGAACCGGAGAAGTGGCGATTTGCGGGGACATAGCTGAAATGTTCCATCAGAGAAAAGTCAGAGATGCCGACATGTACGCCCAACGCTTTCTGCGCAGCTACAATCAAGAGGAGTTGAGGAATCCGGACGTATACGTAATGAAAGCATTAACATTCGGCATTAGTTGCGCGCCATGCATCGCACACTACGTTCGCGACGTAAATGCCAGGAAATATGAAGAGACGGCTCCACGGGCGGTCGAGTCTATACAGAAGTTCCGCTATGTGGGTGATTTCATTGACAGCGTAGGTACGGAAGAAGAAGCTGTGCAACTCGCTGCACAAGTCAAAAGTATTCACGCTAACGCCGGATTTCATATTCGTAATTGGACGTCGAACTCACCCCTTGTGCTTAGAGAACTCGGAGAAGACGCTGCTGACGCTCAAAGTCCAGATGGGATGGGTCACACAGAAAAAAATATTAGGGCTTTTTTGGGATCCAAAGAACTATGTTTTCAAATACATTTGCATATTTTCTAAAAACCGGTGCGACATCTTGCAAAACGAGATAGTACCGACAAAGAGGGAAGTGCTCCAAACTTTGATGTCAATTTTCGATCCCCTCGGCTTCCTAGCGAACTACACAATTGTGCTAAAGATATTGCTGCAAGAAGTATGGCGGTTCTTCGTTGGCTGGAATGGCCAGATGACCCCCTGTCACCTGGACTCAATAGCCAATGGTTTATTTGGAAGACGTTGTTGCCAGCAATGTCAAACACGACGATTCCTCGATGCTCCTCGCCCCTACTAACATAATCTACGTTTAATCAACTACACACATTCGTGGACGCCAGCGAATACGCGTACTCAGCCGTTTGTTATATATGAACTCGGCTTGATAAAAAAGTCGAAGCCATTATCGTTGCCCCCAAATCAAAGGTGGCTCCATTGAAACCAATGTCGATACAGAGGCTAGAATTGCAAGCTGCAGTAATTGGCGTAAGGTTGGCAGCTTCTGTCACTGCCGCAATGAGAGTTCCAATACACGCTCGGTTCTGGTGGTCATATTCGAAAACAGTTCTACAGTAGTTACGCATGGACCCTAGAAATTTCAATCAATACGTCATGCATCACATAGGCAAAGTTCTCGAAACAACGAACGCTACTGAAGTGCGCTGGGTATCTAGGAAATTGAACCCAGCTGATTTCGCTACAAAGTTCACTGTGCAGCTGAGCTCCGAGCTTTGGCTATATGGACCAAAGTTTCTAGCCTTTGATCAATCAGAGTGGCCAGTATGTAAAGACCTGGGTACGGCTGAACGCACCGATTTGCGTCATTGCATTTTACATACCACCAAATATACTCCAGTTAGTCCCGTCCTCGACGTAGAAAAATTCTCAAATTGCCCACGTTTATATCACGTAGTGGCGACAGTACTCACGTTCGTAAGGAAGCTGAAAGCGACTATCAATAAAGTTATCGCACCCTCCGTTGACTATGAGACAATTGAGAACGCCAAAAGGATGCTTATAAGCGAAGCGCAACTGAGTAAATACTTCCCTAAAATACAAATACTCAAGTCCGGTAAGATGATCGAGAAAGACAGTGAACTAATATCTTTAAATATTTACAGAGATGAGGACAACAACTCAGAACACGAGACAGAGCCGAAAGTTTGGGGTAACGTTATCATTCTATCTACTGGGCACCACGTCACCGTCTTAATAGTTAATCACTATCATCAGAAAAACCATCACTTGTTTCACAAAACAATGATTAACTCCATTCGAGAAAATTACGACATTCCTCGGCTTCACGTCCTCTACCGAAAAGTAAGACAATAGTGTCAGCGCTGTAAGAACGATGGTGCTAAGCCAAACATTCAACAAATGGCACCGCTACCAGCTGCAGGCTTGGCGAGCTTCGACCGCCCATTCACTTTCGTCGGTATAGATCTTTTCGGTCCAATGTACGTATCAGTCGGAAGGCATCGAGAAAAAATACGGGGTGCCATATTTACTTCTTTGACGGTTCAGGCTGTCCACTTAGAGGTCACACACAATTTGTATGTAGCATCATGCATATTGTCTATTCAAAATGTTATCGCCAGACGAGGAAAGGCCCGCTAAATTTATACAGATAATGGTACTAATTTTAAGGCGGCAGAAAAGGCTTAAGGTTAGAGGCTACAGTAAAATGGGCAAGCGAAGTACGACGACATAAAGTGGCGATTCAACCCACCTGCAGCGCGACATATGGGGCGTGCTTGGGAGAGATTAGTGCGTTCAATAAAAGTAGTACTTAATGCCATCTGCCCGTCTTTCAAATGCAACGAAGAAACGCTCAGGAGCGCATTATGTGAAGTCGAGCTCATTATAAACTCTCGTCCACTCATATTTGTGTCACTTGAAAACGCGGATGACGACGCCCTTACCCCAAATCACTTGTTATTGGTAACAACAGATGGTCATAAACCTGTTTTCGACGAAAGTCATGATTTACGTCAGCGCTGGCATAAAACTCAAGAGTTCGCTAATAAGTTCTGGCAGCGGTGGATGAAGGAATATGTTTCGATCATACAGCGAAGAGCGAAATGGTTCAACAAGCGTTCACCAGCTGCAGTCGGGGATGTCGTCGTCATTGTATATAGCAATTCAGCTACTTGTATACATATGTTTGCATGTATGTAACATATTACAGTTCGCTAATGGAAATTTTAGCTCAGTCGTATATAAGACCATAACGGTCCTTACTAAATTCTTCTTTAATTGGTACAGAAATAGTCGAATATACGAGAATATTTTTAAGAGCGCTACGTGTCATTAGTTAAAATACGTAAATTACTATACGCGAATAAATTGTTACATAAATTGTTATACGGCTTAAAAATTGTGTCATTAATTTAAAATCGTCTCATCGTGACAATAGCCGTATTTTTAATGAATACATACAGAAAACTGCTTTTTAGTATAACGTACTACGTGATAAATTTTGTTGACGCGATTTATACCTAATTGGGTCTTGTGAATAAAAAATAAACAAAAACTTTTTGTTACAGTATTTGTGTAATTGTGCACTTGAAATGATTTTCTACCAAAACTCATGAATTTATATTTATTTAGGTTGTGGCTCATATCATTAATATTTCACCACTTGGCTAAACTATCGAGATCTTCTTGAAGGAGCAATCTGTCTTCCGGAGTGAGTATAGGTTTAAAAAGCTTTACGTCGTCAGCATACATCACAATCTTGGAATGAGTTAACGCGCTTGGAAGATCATTACTAAATAGCAAAAATAGCAAAGGACTAAGGTGACTACCTTGCGGTACGCCAGAAGTAACCCTAATGAATTGAGATTCGCTTTTTTTAAATAACACCTTTTGTTTCCTTCCTTTTAAGTAAGAGGAAATCCAACTCAGAAGTTGAGGTGGAAACCCTAAACCATTAAGTGAGAATATTGTGGAAAGCCTTATCGAAAGCCTTGCTGAAATTCGTGTAAATTACATCGGTATGCAGGATATTTCTAAAGTTTCTGGAGACATGAGTAGTAAATTCGAAGAGGTTCGACTCAGTTGACTTGCCTTTGCAGAAGACATGCTGAGCTGGGCTAATGATAGGAGAAACTGAATGAGCTAGTTGTTTAGTTATAATGCATTCGAAAAGTTTAGGTATTTCGCTAAGTTTTGCAATGCCTCTATAGTTTGCAGCACATGATTTACTGCCTCTTTTGCACAGTGGTATAATAAAAGACTTTTTCCAGAAACAGGGAAATACACCTTACTTTAGAGAAGGAATAAAAATATTCGTTAAGGGCCGATACAAATATTTCGCGCAACTTTTTACAACAACAGAAGGAATGCCGTCGGGACCACAGCAAAGTTGTGGCGAGCTAAAAAGAATATTCGGTTGCACGGGCACGCAATTTTGTGCGTAGTTTGATTTAAAGAAATCAGCAAACATATCGGCAACTGTGGCATCGTCCCTCGAAACCAATTCTTTAAATTTCATGACGGATGGGAACCCAATAGTCTTGCGTTTAGTGTTGACAAAATTGAAGAACGACTTGGGATTATAGGAAAGTTGCAGCTTAATCTTATTAATGTAATCTTTGTAACACTCTTTGTTCATAGAATTATATTTGTGACGTAGAATAGAATATCTCCTGTAGTCATTTGGAAGTCCAGATTTTTTATATCCTTAAACCAACGCGTTTTCTGATTTTTCAAGCAGTTTAGTTCCTTGGTGCACCAACCAATATTTACTGAAACTCTAACGCTATTAGTTTGGGGGATACAAGCACGGAATTAGAGGTGTAAAGCACTAGTGAAACGATGAACGCTCTCGTCAACATCTCCACTGCAATCGGGCCAAACTGTTACGGAAAACTCATTTCTTAACTTCCAGAAGTTAGTTTTCCTAAACAAAAACCTAGCAGCAGACGAATTATTATAGGTGTTACATTGTTTTGGAACGCTAAAGGTTTCAGCAATTAACTCCAATGCAGGGTGATATACATCTTCAGGCAGTACCAACGGGTCAGTTCGGACTAAAGAGAATCTAGAATTATCACTGACATATATTAGGCCAAGCATTTACCAAACTTATTCAGAATGCCGTTAACCTGCAAGGTTGTTTAAGAACTCGTTAAAGATTTCTCGAGAAGAACAGGGAACCAAGCAACCATCAATCATATTCCACGTTACACACTGTAAATTAAAATAAGTAAGTTAGGCTAAGTTCGGGTGTAACCGAACATTACATACTGAGAGCTTTGGAGACAAAATAAGGGAAAATCACCATGTAGGAAAATGAACTTAGGGTAACCCTGGAATATGTTTGTATGGCATGGGTATCAAATGGAAGGTATTAAAAAGTATTTTAAATGGGAGTGGGTCATAGTTCTATAGGTGGACGCCATTTCGGGATATCGCCAAAAAGGTGGACCAGGGGAGACTCCAGAATGTGCTTGTACGATATGGGAATCAAATGACAGGTGTTAATAAGTATTTTAAATGGGAGTGGGCCTTAGTTCTATAGGTGGACGCCTTTTCGAGATATCGCCATAAAGGTGGACCAGGGGTGACTCTAGAATGTGTTTGTACGTTATGTGTATCAAATTAAAGGTATTAATGAGGGTTTTAAAAGGGAGTAGCCCTTAGTTGTATATGTGAAGACGTTTTTGAGATATCGACCAAAATGTGGACCAGGGTGACTCAGAACATCATCTGTCGGGTAGCGCTAATTTATTTATATATGTAGTACCACGAACAGAATTCCTGCCATGATTCCAAGGGCTTTTGATTTCGCCCTGCAGAACTTTTTCAGATTATTCTACTTAATATGGAAGGTGTCACACCCGTTTTACAAAGTTTTCTCTAAAGTTATATTTTGCGTCAATAAACCAATCCAATTACAATGTTTCATCCCTTTTTTAAACGGTTTGATTCATATTTGGTATAGAATTATGGCATTTTTTTTTAATTTTTCGTAATTTCCGATACCGAAAAAGTGGGCGTGGTCATAGTCGGATTTCGGCCATTTTTTACACCAAGATAAAGTGAGTTCAGATAAGTACCTGAACTAAGTTTAGTAAATATATATCGATTTTTGCTCAGGTTATCGTGTTAGCGGCCGAGCGGAATGACAGGCGGTCGACTGTGTATAAAAACTGGGCGTGGCTTCAACCGATTTCGCCCATTTTCACAGAAAACAGTTATTGTCATAGCATCTATGCACCTACCAAATTTCACAAGGGTTGGTTAATTTTTGTTCGACTTATGGCATTAAAATTATTCTAGACAAATTAGGGCGGAGCCACGCCCATTTTGAAATTTTCTTTTATTTTTGTATTTTGTTGCACCATATCATAACTGGAGTTGAATGTTGACATAATTTACTTATATACTGTAAAGATATTAAATTTTTTGTTATAATTTGACTTAAAAAAATTTTTTTTTAAAAAGTAGGCGTGTTCGTTATCCGCTTTTGCTAGTTTTTATTGAGCACACATATAGGAATAGGGGTAACGCTCTTGCCAAATTTCATAATGATATCTTCAACGACTGCCAAATTACGTCTTGCAAAACTTTCAAATTATGTTCTTTCAAAAGTGGGCGGTGCCACGCCCATTGTCCAAAATTTTACTAATTTTCTATTCTACGTCATAAGGTCAACCCACCTACCAAGTTTCATCGCCTTATCCGTCTTTGGTAATGAATTATCGCACTTTTTGGGTTTTTCGAAATTTTCGATATCGAAAAAGTGGGCGTGGTTTTAGTCCGATTTCGTTAATTTTAAACAGCGATCGGACATGAGTGCCCGGGAACCTACATACCAAATTTCATCAAGGTACATCAAAATTTACTCAAGTTAGCGTGTTTACGGACGGACGGACAGACGGACGGACATGGCTAAATAAATTTCTTTTTTCGCCCAGATCATTTTGATATATAGAAGCCTATATCTATCTCGATTAGTTTATGCCGTTACGGATTACCGTTATACGAACAAAGTTAATATACTCTGTGAGCTCTGCTCAGCTGAGTATAATCACCAAGAACTCCAATCAAGTCAGGAGAAGTAGCCAAAGAAGTCACAGATATTATAATCGAAGCGTGTTTGTTTTATAACTTTAGGTCAGATTGCGGAGGAACCTAGCTAATAGTAATGTATAAATGCATGGATAAGAGATTGATACCAACGCAAAGAAATTCGATTTCGTCAGCTTCAGAAGTTGGAATTTCTTCAGCAAATAGGCTAGCATCTACGGCGATTAAGACACCACCACCGACTTTACTTTGACGATCTTTTCTAAAAATTTCCTATCTATTACATAGAATTCCTGAGTTGAGCACGTGAGGTTTTAGCCAGGTTTTGGCAAATGCCAGTACCTTAAAAGTAAGGTCATGGCTGCTAAGAAAAAGAGATATTAGTTTAGTGTTCAAGCCCCTCACGTTCTGGTAATAGATTTTGATGCCAAGGTCTACAAATAGCTTTTTGAGGCAGCAATAAGTCGTGGAGTGCCAGCGACATTTCGAGACCTAGACATAAATTGGTGGACTAATGCTCCATCTGGCCAGAAAGACTTATCCAAAAGCATCTCAAAACAATCTGCAGAAACATCTATCTGGAAAGAAGACATCATCTATCATGGTCAAATATAAATTTTCTTATATGCAGTTTGTTCGGCTTTATTTTTGGCGATATAAAATGATTTATAACGTCTGCGGTTGTATCACTTGAGAAGCGGAATACAAAGATAGCGTTTCTGGGACGAACAACTATAAGTTGTCTTCCAACCGTTATTTCCGCATTCTTAAGGCTTGGTAAATTATGAGTTGATGTAGCAATCAAAGTTTTCGTATCTTCTGAACCGCTGGGTTGTAACAGCTGATTTCCAAAAGTTATGGACAAAATAGGAGCAGATGATGTCGACGGCGTCATCGTTAACGCCGTCGTAGAAGGCGTAGGTAGTGGGGGATAACCCTGATTAACATCGTTTCCAAGGCTAAGGGTAGAGACAGGAATAGGTAAAGCAGAATATATTGAGTTCGAGGAAGAAACAGGAATAGGTACACTAGAAGAGGAAGAGGTTGAATTCAAGACCAGGGCGTCCTCAAGCCCCTTACCGACTTCAAGAAAACCGTTTATTGCTGTTTTAAAGGGTCTGAAAAGATCCAACTCAGTAGACCCACACTTTGGACAGGACCAGCGAACCCCTTTACCCTCATCCAAAGCGTCAGCCACTCTTACAGTCAAACCAGCAAATTTCATATGCCCGCGAATATGACATAACCAACATGCTACAAAACGCTCAGAGTCGCTCTTCACATTAAAATTTTCAAATACATAAGAAGTTGCCATTATAGTCGTCGTCTTAAAAATATTAATTAGATATGTGTACAATAGCCGTATTTTTTATGAATAAATACAGAAAAGAACAAAGGGTCTACTTAATTAGTTTTATCTGTTTCCAAACTGCTTTTTAGTATAAAGTACCACGTGATAAATTTTGTTGACGCGATTTATACCTAATTGGGTCTTGTGGATAAAAAATAAACAAAAACTTTTGGTTATAGATTTCAGTAATAGTACAAAAAAACATCTGTTTTTTTAATTAGTTGAACAAACAGATTTTTTAAGGTACTTAGGCATATTTCTGCGAAATGAAATGCTTTACTTTTTCAAAAGAAAATTTCTTAGTAATTAGTTGTTTATATATATGTTAATAGAGTTGAATTGTGTTATTAATTAGATATGTGCACAATAGCTTTTGCCGCTAAATACAAATATGTTTTCAGTTAGTACGCATTATTACTTCCCTGTAATTTACTTTTAACATTGATATATGTATATTGTATATAGCAATTCAGCTACTTGTATACATATGTTTGCATGTATGTAATATATTACAGTTCGCTTATGGAAATTTTAGCTCAGCCGTATATAAGACCATAACGGTCCTTACTAAATTGTTCTTTAATTGATACAGAAAAAGTCGAAGAGACGAGAAGTTCGCAAATATTTTTAAAAGCGCTACGTATCGTTAATTAAAATACGTAAATTACTATACGTGAATAAATTGTTACATAAATTGTTACACGGCTTAAAAATTGTGTCATTAATTTAAAATCGTCTCATCGTAACAAATTTTTAAAAATATTTTATAGACGTCAACCATCGATCCGTAAATCGAAATGACGTAAAGGCACAGCTGCAAAAATTGTAACAGGAAAGACAATGACCACATGGTACAGCGCGACTCGTGTGACCAGTGGTTTCACTACGATTGTGTCGTAGTGAATAATGAGATTGCAAATATTAGCTGGAATTGTAATACATGCGGACCCGCGCAGCCAGCTTGTACTGCAACCAACACCATCGCTCCTCCGATAGAACGTAGCGAAACATCCACAGCAATTTCGGGACAACCGCAAGCCTCATTATCACCGAGTGTTCGCACATCAGAGTGTACTTCTCCGCCTGCGATAATCACGGGCTTCCACCAACCACCATATGTACCCACCTCAGCGTTGGTAAGTAATATTATAGTTTCAATGGCTTCAACTGCCGTAACTTCCACGGCACATCAAGCAATCCCTGCAATATTACCACCAACTACAACGTCTACGACGGTTGAACAAGGTGGAACGTACCAAAATATGCTAAATGCGTCAGCAACGTTGTTTACATCCAACGAACAGCATTCAATAGCAGCACAACCAGTTGGAATTGCCACTGCGTCAAAAAGCTATGAAAGTTATATCCACCAACAAATGCTGCAATTGGAACTTTTAGAGGAAGAAAAGAAAAGTGAGCAAAAATTCTTGCAAAAAAATACGACCTTTTAAGTCAAGGCGGTATTTAATTAGGCGGAAATGTCTTTAGTGGCCCCAACCCCATCGCAACTTGCGGCAAGACAGGTAATCCCGAAAGATTTGCCAAGTTTTAATGGGAATCCAGAAGCCTGGCCGCTATTTATAAGCAAATATGAGAATAGCACCGAAGTTGCCGGGTATATAGAATATAATGCGCTTGCAGAAGAGCCTCAAGGGCAAAGCATTAGAGATGGTGCGTTGCAAACTTTTATTACCGTCAATGGTGCCGGAGATTATTCAAACTTGCTTCGGTCGACAAGAGTATATACTGGGATCACTTATCGAAAAAGCCAGGCGTATGCCCCCACCAAGGGAAACACTAGAGTGCATTATAGAATTTGCCTTGTGTGTACGGAGCATTTGCTCTACAAATAAAGGCATTCAGTAACTGGATTTTCAAAATCGCGGAAGCAGCAAGCAAAGTAGTTCCACTATGTGCTTCAAAAAAAAGTGTCTCGATTAATATGCATAAACAATCAGTACAAAAGCCTACTCATGGCAAGACGTTATGTTTCGCATGAAAGAGTGACAACAACAAAATTCACGATTGCGACGATTTTAAAAAGTTGACTATAGAACGCACGTGAGACGTGGTAAAGCAAAAGTGCACCTTTAATAGAGAGTGTGGCATTGACAATTGCAAATCAAAGCATCATGCGCTGCTACATAAAAATACGCCTCCAGCACCCATTGTTTCACGAGCCGTTCCGTCATCAACGCCGCCAAAAACAAACAAGGAGTTGGTGAATACACATACAGACCATTACTTTAATGGAACAAAAAATTTATGATTTGCTCAATCTGTGCGGGGAACCAGAAACGCTATGCCTTCGCTGGAGTGGTGAAAATACGCTGGTCGAAAACGACTCGATGAGAACGTCGATAGAAATATCGAAAGCGTATGACGGTGCTAAATACAGTATAGATGAAGTGCATACTGTCCAATAACTTGGTTTGCCTACCCATTCACTAAATATGGAAAAAATCGTGCAAATGTACCCGTATTTACGTGAGCTTCCAATCAAACCCTACAAAAACGTAAAACTAACTATCCTTATTGGAACTAACTGTTGGAAGCTGGCCGTGGCAACGAAAATCAGAGAAGGGAATTGGCTCGGACCGATTACCACCAAGTGTTGCTTTGGTTGGGCCATACAAGGAACCATCGCTTCCTACCCCGGCACGCACCATTTAAATATACATCTGTGCGATTGTAAAAAAGATTATGAAAGCCTGCATGAAGATGTGAAAAAGTACTTCAACCTCGAAAACTCACAGAAAAAAAATTTGATGTCGCCCGAAGATCGGAGAGCGCTTCAAATATTGAATTCCACTTGTCGACAAGATGGCGCGCATTATGAAGAAGGTTTATTATGGAAGCATGACGTTGGAAAGTACCTGATAGCTACAAAGGAAATTAGCCAAAGATGCGAACCTGCGACAAATTATGCAAGAAAGAATAAACAATTTGCTAGCCAAGGGATACGCAAAAAAGCTATCGCCAGAAGTAATACACACCCCAATGGATCGTGTCTGGTATTTGCCAATTTTTGTTGCTCTCAATCCAACCAAGCCCAGAAAAGTACGCCTTGTTTAGGACGCGGCTGCAAAGTCCAAGGGAGTAGCTCTCAATGATTTAATTTCCAGTGGTCCAGATCTGTTGAACTTCCTTACTGATGTTTTAATTGCCTTTAGAACCGGAGAAGTGGCGATTTGCGGGGACATAGCTGAAATGTTCCATCAGAGAAAAGTCAGAGATGCCGACATGTGCGCCCAACGCTTTCTACGCAGCTACAATCAAGAGGAGTTGAGGAATCTGGACGTATACGTAATGAAAGCATTAACATTCGGCATTAGTTGCGCGCCATGCATCGCACACTACGTTCGCGACGTAAATGCCATGAAATATAAGGAGACGGCTCAACGGGCGGTCGAGTCTATACAGAAGTTCCGCTATGTGGATGATTTCATTGACAGCGTAGATACGGAAGAAGAAGCTGTGCAACTCGCTGCACAAGTCAAAAGTATTCACGCTAACGCCGGATTTCATATTCGTAATTGGACGTCGAACTCACCCCTTGTGCTTAGAGAACTCGGAGAAGAAGCTGTTGACGCTCAAAGTCCAGATGGGATGGGTCACACAGAAAAAAATATTAGGGCTTTTTTGGGATCCAAAGAACTATGTTTTGAAATTCATTTCCATATTTTCTAAAATGCGGTGCGACATCTTGCAAAACGAGGTAGTACCGACAAAGAGGGAAGTGCTCCAAACTTTGATGTCAATTTTCGAAACCCTCGGCTTCCTAGCGAACTACACAACTGTGCTAAAGATATTGCTCAAAGAAGTGTGGCGGTCCTTCGTTGGCTGGAATGGCCAGATGACCCCCTGTCACGTGAGCTCAATAGCCAATGGTTTATTTAGAAGATGTTGTTGCCAGCAATATCAAACACAACGATTCCTCGATGCTGCTCTCCCCTACTAACATAATCTACGTTTAATCAACTACACACATTCGTGGACGCCAGCGAATACGCGTACTCAGCCGTTTGTTATATATGAACTCAGCTCGATAACAAAGTCGAAGCCATTATCGTTGCCCCCAAATCAAAGGTGGCTCCATTGAAACCAATGTCGATACCGAGGCTAGAATTGCAAGCTGCAGTAATTGGCGTAAGGTTGGCAACTTCTGTCACTGCCGCAATGAGAGTTCCAATACACGCTCGGTTCTGGTGGTCAGATTCGAAAACAGTTCTACAGTAGTTACGCATGGACCCTAGAAATTTCAAACAATACGTTATGCATCGCAAACGAACGCTACTGAAGTGCGCTGGGTACCTACGAAATGGAACCCAGCTGATGTCGCTACAAAGTTCACTGTGCAGCTGAACTCCGAGCATTGGCTATATGGACCAAAGTTTCTAGCCTTTGATCAATCAGAGTGGCCAGTATGTAAAGACCTGGGTACGGCTGAACGCACCGAGTTGCGTCATTGCGTTTTACATACCACCAAATATACTCCAGTTAGTCCCGTCGTCGACGTAGAAAAATTCTCAAGTTGCCCACGTTTATATCGCGTAGTGGCGACAGTACTCACGTTCGTAAGGAAGCTGAAAGCGACTATCAATAAAGTTATCATACCCTCCGTTGACTATGAGACAATTCATAACGCCAAAAGGATGCTTATAAGCGAAGCGCAACTGAGTAAATACTTCCCTAAAATACAAATACTCAAGTCCGGTAAGATGATCGAGAAAGACAGTGAACTAATATCTTTAAATATTTATTGTCGGTCAAATGTACGTATCAGTCGGAAGGCATCGAGAAAAAAATGGGGTGTCATATTTATTTCTTTGTCGGTTCAGGCTGTCCACTTAGAGGTCACACACAGTTTGGATGTAGCATCATGCACATTGTCTATTCAAAATGTTATCGCCAAATAATGGTACTAATTTTAAGGCGGCAGAAAAGGCCTATAGGTTAGAGGCAACAGTAATTGAAAATGCGCAAGCGAAGTACGACGACATAAAGTGGCGATTCAACCCACCTGCAGCGCGACGTATGGGGCGTGCTTGGGAGAGATTAGTGCGTTCAATAAAAGTAGTACTTAATGCCATCTGCCCGTCTTTCAAATGCAACGATGAAATGCTCAGGAGCGCATTATGTGAAGTCGAGCTCATTATAAACTCTCTTCCACTCATATTTGTGTCACTTGAAAATGCGGATGACGATGCCCTTACCCCAAATCACTTGTTATTGGGATCAACAGATGGTCATAAACCTGTTTTCGACGAAATTCATGATTTACGTCAGCGCTGGCATAAAAATCAAGAGTTCGCTAATAAGTTCTGGCAGCGGTGGATGAAGGAATATGTTTCGATCTTACAGCGAAGAGCGAAATGGTTCAACAAGCGTTCACCAGCTGCAGTCGGAGATGTCGTCGTCATTGCAGATGAAACTCTGCCGCGGAACTCCTGGCCGAACGGCATAATCACCGAAGTTATAAAAGTACGTCGTGTGGTTATTAAAATGAAAAAACTACGTACCAACGGCCTATAACTAGAGTGGCCATATTAGACGTCAACGGTGTGAGCAAGCCTCATCAAGGTCAATTCGTTTGCTAGGGGGAGAATATTGCCGCTAAATACAAATATGTTTTCAGTTAGTTCGCATTATTACTTCCCTATAATTTATCTTTAACATTGATATATATTGTTTACTTGTATACATATGTTTGCATGTATGTAATATATTACAGTTCGCTTATGGAAATTTTAGCCCAGTCGTATATAAGACCATAACGGTCCTTACTAAATTCTTCTTTAATTGGTACAGAAATAGTCGAAGATACGAGAATATTTTTAAAAGCGCTACGTATCATTAGTTAAAATACGTAAATTACTATACGCGAATAAATTGTTATACGGCTTAAAAATTGTGTAATTTATTTAAAATCGTCTCATCGAAGCAATAGCCATATTTTTAGTGAATAAATACAGAAAAGAACAAAGGGTTCACTTAATTAGTTTTATCTGTTTCCAAACTGCTTTTAAGTATAAAGTACTACGTAATAAATTTTGTTGAAGTGATTTATACCTAATTGGGTCTTGTGAATAAAAAATAAACAAAAACTTTTTGTTATAGATTTCAGGAATAGTACAAAAAAACATTTTGTTTTTTTTTTTAATTAGTTGAACAAACAGATTTTTTATGGAACTTATGCATATTTCTGCGAAATGGAATGAGCTCAGCTTTAACGAAGCACTTGTTTTAGTTTTTCAAAAGAAAATTTCCTACTAATGAGTTGTTTATATATGTATTCGTAGAGTTGAATTGTGTTGTTAATTAGATATGTGTACAATAGCCGTATTTTTAATGACTAACTACTGAAAAGAACAAAGGGTCCACTTAATTAGTTTTATCTGTTTCCAAACTGCTTTTTAGTATAAAGTACTACGTGATAAATTTTGTTGACCCGATTTATACTTAATTGGGTCTTGTGAATAAAAAATAAACAAAAACTTTTTGTTACAGATTTGAGGAATAGTACAAAAAAACATCTTGTTTTTTTTTTTTTTTTAATTAGTTGGACAAACAGATTTTTCAAGGATCTTATGCATATTTCTGCGAAATGGAATGAGCTCAGCTTTAACGAAACACTTGCTTTAGTTTTTCAAAAGAAAATTTCCTAGTAATGAGTTGTTTATATATGTATTCGTAGAGTTGAATTGTGTTGTTAATTAGATATGTGTACAATAGCCGTATTTTTAATGACTAAATACTGAAAAGAACAAAGGGTCCACTTAATTAGTTTTATCTGTTTCCGAACTGCTTTTTAGTATAAAGCACTACGTAATAAATTTTGTTGACGCGATTTATACCTAATTGGGTCTTGTGAATAAAAAATAAACAAAAAATTTTTGTTACAGATTTGAGGAATAGTACAAAAAAACATCTTGTTTTTTTTTTTTTAATTAGTTGGACAAACAGATTTTTCAAGGATCTTATGCATATTTCTGCGAAATGGAATGAGCTCAGCTTTAAAGAAACACTTGCTTTAGTTTTTCAAAAGAAAATTTCCTAGTAATGAGTTGTTTATATATGTACAAACCTTTACCCGTGGCCCCGTCCGCAAGGAGAAAATAAAATATATGGGCTATTCATTTTAGCCTGCTTATCAAATTATCTGTTTAAAAATTATTTTTGCCAATGTATTTAATTTTTGTGATGGATTAAAACAAAAAATAACTAAATGAGCTAATAACCTCAATAGGACGCTTACGTGAATAGTACAATACAATTTTTTCTAATCAAAAAAATACATTTTGTTTTTAAGTTAAATTAATTGATGTGACAGAGGTGAAGGAATTACTATTCATAGAACAAAGGAGTGAAACTACAATTAGCTGTAACCAAAGAGAATTTCGTAGATTAGAAGATCCTGGAAGGGTCCGAAAATGATACAAAAATAGTCCCGAAATGCCGTCTAATATTTTCTTAACTTTGTTTATGTTTTCCAGATAACGAAAAAACATTATCTGACAAATCCAAGGGCAACTTATATTTCAACTCTTAATAAATGTTTATGATTGGACTGCTAGCCAGATCTGACGGCATTTAGTGATTGTACTCCGCAAACAACTCTTATTTTTAACTAATTAAGCTGTTGTTATAAAGCCATATGTTAGTGTGTAAACACTTTCTCCATTAACAAACAAAAAAAATTCATAACAGTAAACAAAATATATTTCCTATTGACTTACGTAAAAGTTGTTATTCAAAAGTTTTAATTAAAACTCGCTAAGTTTTATTTGATTAGTCAGAAGCTCTTAATTGGTCAAAAACACTTAAAGCGCCATAAATCATAAATATGATTATAGCCAACGTTTTTACAACAGTTTTTTTGGATTTTAGGGAGTGCTTTGGTCGAAAAATTTACCCTTTCGCCATTTTTTTTCGCAGTCTCGAAAATTATTTTTTGGGTATGCTTAGTGAAACTTTTTTCCTGAACCCAAATCCTATCGAAAAATCGATGGCGCGATATCGGTTAACTTTCGTCCATACAAATCGGCCCAGGTTAATATACATATATTTCGTGTGAAAAACATACATATAAATTAAAAAATACATATCTTTATTTTTGCAAATGCATACAATAGTAAAAACCAGACTCATGCAAATTCTTGATGCCCAATATACAGCCTTTGATATTTACATCCAGGAGCACTAAAATTAAAATATGTTGTTGCAGAATCAAAGGTTAGAAGCGGCTTAATTGGTTCTTCCCGCATCATGTTGACCATTAAAATTCCGACTTTCAGTAGACATCCAAACATTCAGTGACTGCTTCGCCCCATCACTCACCCTCTCGGGAACAGCCGCAGTCCTACATATTACATCCCCGTTTACACTGAACCTCATTGGGTCTCCATTACCTTCACCACCCGAGTCCAAACCTTCACTTATAGCAGTTGTGTCTTCTTTGGCTTGCGATTCAGCTCTCCATTTTAACTCCTTATTATCATAAGATCTTGAGTTTTCATCTTGGTGGTACGACCTCATCCCCAACAAGGCGGGCTCAATGGTTTAATATTAAATATAAGGGAAAAAAACGTTTAAAATTGTTTTTCTTAGTGGCGAAACAAACAAATAACTGGGAGCAAAAAACCGTATTACTAACACTTTAAGGTGCGAATTTCTCGAAAACCAGAATAAACTTTAAATTTACAACAATCGGTTCAAATTCAACGTACCATAGGCCTTTCGAAAACATTTATGTATAGTCTACATTTTATGAATATATGGTGCATTCCATGTCAACTCATCCTAACGATTTATTCAGTATTATCGATAGCGCAGAAATTAAGAAATCTCTTTGTACCACCCTAACTTAGCTCAAATTCATTACATTTTGACATAAGCAGAGGTGTTTATAAAAAAAAATACTCTCAGATAGGACGTTCTTCAACCGAATTCTCTAGCGTTGTAAAGTGGTTGTTCATAACACCTCTTAAGCTGAAGAAAAAATTGGAATAAGTAGAGAGACTATTTATGAAAAGTTCAATTTTTTTTATCGTTTTAAGATTGTATGGAGACTTTTCTATAAGCTTTTGATGGTTTCGGAATCAGTTTTGAACCATTTAGGCATGGTTTTATGAAATTTTTCAGAGTGTTTTCGGGGTTATTTGAGTAGTATCTTTGGAATCATTTCGATCATTCCAGTACTATTTCGATATTATTTTTCGGATTGTTTCGTAATCTTATTGCGATCATCTCAACAACCTTTCGAGATCCGTTCGAATATATTCTTAGATGAGTGTGATATTATTTTTTGGATAGTTCCACAACTATTTTAAAATCATTTCTGCATTATTTTGGAGTATTATTGTAATTATTTCAATAATTTTTCAGGATCTATTCCAGATTGGAACAGGAGAATATAAATCTGAGGTACTGATTGATTTTCTTGCCTCAAGATTTCTCGTTTTAAAACTATGACATTTCTATATTGGTATGTTGCATAATTTGCCATGGAAGGCCCCATATGTACGAGCTTTTAAATTGTCTGCTCAAGTGTTTTAATCATTTTTTAAATGACAGCCTCAGTGAGGTGGAAACTTTTGTACGATAGCACTGGTATGCGCAAAGCACAACACACATTCAAACATATTTAAATATAAGACATTTGATTCAAGTTTTATCAAATTTTTTGTTGTTGAAATTACCATTAGCAGGTTTTAATTAATAACTTTTTCTACAAAAGCAGATGTGATTTTATGATTTTGTATACTAAATGCTACTTCTTTATTTATTACAAAACCGTGCCTGAGACGTTTGTAGCAATCTGTTGTATTTTGGTTTTCCTTTATTTGTGTTTCCTTACATCTTGTTCGCCTGCAATATTGATAAGAAAGTTTAACGTTTTATTCAAATTAAGTGAAAAGTTAAAATTTTTATGAAAACGAAAATATGTAGATTTTTATGTTCAGATTAAATTTTCATTTGATTATTGCTTTGTTGATTTCATTGTTGATATTTGTCTTCACCACTAAGGCTATTGGCCCCTTTAGCTCAGAAAGTATAGCCCAACTTACAGTTATTATTTTATTGGTGAGTCATAATATCTTCGACCCAAATTCTTGTACCCCAACCAAGCCATCAGTAAGAAATGGTTTTAAAAATATAAATCTTGAAGTTTGGAAAACCTATTCGTAGAAATCTTAAAGCATATTAATACAGAAGAAAATCAGTCATTACATGACATATATGACATCACGTTTCAATCTCTCGATTAATAGAAGTGTTCTGTTATTCACTCGCTATTGTCTAGATACAATCTTGAAGTTATGAAAAATTCTGAAGTTGTGCCGAAAATAATTTCCAGCTCGTCCTCTAATATTCTACAAATGATACCTAAAGAGTATTGAAATGATTCCAATAATAACAATCTACAAATTATACCGAACCAAACCTGTAGTTATTGAAATAATCCCGAAAATAATAACAAAGTAGACCCAAAAAATCATGTAACAGTCCAAGAACAAAGCCCGAAAGGCTACGAAATATTCCCGAAACTTAGGATTCGTCAACAATGTTGTTAACTATAATTTTAAAGATAAATGAAATCATAAATTCTTTCGTTATGTTTTCAAAGGAACCAAAGCAAGGGCCTTATTCTGTAAATCGATCCAATAGCAATGCTTTCCAAAAGCTGTCAAATTACGCAAATTTTTTTTTAAATCCGAAAAAATTTATTTTGAATTGAGTTACATACGAAGGTCACAGAGCTACATATTTTCAAAAAGCAAATTTCTACAAGAATATGTGCTCTATTTGATTTCGTTTTGGTTACACTTAATGTAATGTTGTCCCATTCTTACAAAAATGTGTGTGTATGTGTGTTTTATATAAAAATGGGAGGTGCCACGCCCCTTCCCTACTAAGAAACGTTTAAGTTCGCTGTATCCCGTAGTTAATTCAAGCTTCTAGAAAATATTTGGTGTAGTGATTGTACATATACATATACGAGAGCGTAGGATTGGGATTGGAGGTAGGGGTGAGGGTAAAAGTAAAAGTGTGTGTAAGAGTGAGAGTGCGAGCGGTAAATTGAGAGTGAGATGGATATTGAAAAGATAGTGAAATTTCAACGATGCTAGTTTTTAATCAAATAGAACAAATTTCGTTGGTTTTAGTCGGCAATTTTGGAAATTAGTCTCTACTGTTGTTCCATCGTAAGCATTTAAGTTCTTGCAAGAAGCCAAACGGAGCCAAGTTATATAGTTGTGACACAGAGAATACTATACGATGCATTGTGTGGTGTCCATAGCTATACGTTTTATAACTTACTTTTTATTTTTAGCTGCGAGTTTTTGTAATAATGTGAAAAATGAGAATGCTTGAGTTATTATCTGCAATTAAGAATATATAATAAAATTTAAAAAAATATACAATTAGCATAATATAAAGAAAACGTGCATATATTCTTATGCTTGGCTTTCATTTGGTCAAAATTACTGACATAAAAACTGCCTCAAACTGACCCCGTCGTCAGTTAGGGTCAAAAGCGTTACTGTATGTCACATTACTCAATAACAGTCGATAAAGCAGTGCGTGGTCAGCTATTTCACAACCTGTTTTTTTGCTTCCCGTTGTTTCACACGCTGTTGCATTATTAGCAAATGAAATTTGAATATCAAATTTGCCATACTTTATAGTCAAAACATACGGCAAATGCATTTGAGATTGTATGCCGTTTCCATTGATATGGCAAAGTTTGTGGTCAAATTTGACAAAGTGAAAACCAAGCATTAGACTACATGAGAGGGGGTAAATATTCGTGTACCTGTTTCGGCGACAATATCTTAAGTGTGAAACTGATTAAAATAACGTTCTAGTTTCGGTTTTCTAACCTGTTTTAGTTTCATTCCTTGACAACTTGTCATAATTAATAGGTTTTCAAGGGAAGAGTGTTAAATGTTCAAATCGTTACCAAAATCATTGTATTGTGATGCGAATTAAGGTCTCTTTCATCATATATATTATTTCTAATTGCGGCTTTTATGTACAGGTCCCTTTTTCGCTCTTATTTGGAAACCAAATCGATAAATAAAATTTTGGTTGTAAAGATGCGAATTCGGGCTGTTAGCGAGCTTTGGGCATTGTTGGTCGTAGTGCTTTTGTTTAGGTATATTTTATTAAAATAATTTGTTAAAAATTAACGATTATGAGCACACAAAGAAATTAATTTGTACTATGGCACTATTGTGAATATTTGATTAGAACTAACACTGCATTACCGGCAGTTGCTAACATTCGCCAGATGGCAGCGCAAGCGCATGTAAGTTTATATATGTTTGATTGATAGAATAGATGATTTCTGTTGATATTTGATATTAAACTTTTATATTTGTCGCGCAAGATGTGCACGGGTCCGGCTTGTTTGGTTATACAAAGAAAACAAGTAAGGAAGGCTAAGTTCGGGTGTGACCGAACATTACATACTCAGTTGAGAGCTATGGAGACAAAATAAGAAAAATCACCATGTAGGAAAATGAACCTAGGGTAACCCTGGAATGTGGTTGTATGACATGTTTATCAAATGGAAGGTATTAAAGAGTATTTTAAGAGAGAGTAGGCCATAGATCTATGGATGGACGCCATTTAGGGATGTCGCCATAAAGGTGGACCAGGGCTGACTCAAGAATTTGTTTGTACGATATGGGTATCAAATGAAAGGTGTTACTGAGCATTTTAAGAGGGAGCGGGCCTTAGGTCTATCGGTGGACGCCTTTTCGAGATATGGCCATTAAGGTGGGCCAGGGGTGACTCTAGAATGTGTTTGTACGATATGGGTATCAAATGAAAGGTGGTAATGAGTATTTTAAAAGGGAATGGGCTTTAGTTCTATAGGTGAACGCCTTTTCGCGAAATCGCCATAAAGGTGGACCAGGGGTGACTCTAGAATATGTTTGTACGATATGGGTATCAAATGGAAGGTGTTAATGAGTATTTTCAAAAGGGAGTGATCCTTAGTTCTATAGGTGGACGCCGTTTCGAAATATGGCCATAAAGGTGGACCAGGGGTGACTCTAGAATGTGTTTGTACGATATGGGAATCATACGAAAGGTGTTACTGAGCATTTTAAGGGGGAGTGGGCATTAGGTCTATAGGTGGACGCCTTTTCGAGATATCGCCATTAGGGTGGGACAGGGGTGGCTCTAGAATGTTTGTACGATATGGGTATCAAACGAAAGGTGTTACTGAGCATTTTAAAAGGGAGTTGGCATTAGGTCTATAGGTGGACGCCTTTTCGAAATATCGCCATTAGGGTGGGCCAGGGGTGACTCTAGAATGTGTTTGTACGATATGGGTATCAAATTAAAAGTTGATAATGAGTATTTTCAAAGGGAGTGATCCTTAGTTCTATAGGTGGAAGGAAGCCTTTTCCAGATATCACCATAAAGGTGGACCAAGGGTGACTCTAGAATGTTTGTACGATATGGGTATCAAACGAAAGGTGTTACTGAGCATTTTAAGAGGGAGTGGGCATTAGGTCTATAGGTGGACGCCTTTTCGAGATATCGCCATTAGGGTGGGCCAGGGGTGACTCTAGAATGTTTGTACGATATGGGTAAATAACGAAAGGTGTTACGGAGCATTTTAAGAGGGAGTGGGCATTAGGTCTATAGGTGGACGCCTTTTCGAGATATCGCCATTAGGGTGGGCCAGGGGTGACTCTAGAATGTTTGTACGATATGGGTATCAAACGAAGGATGTTACTGAGCATTTTAAGAGGGAGTGGGCATTAGGTCTATAAGTGGACGCCTTTTCGAGATATCGCCATTAGGGTGGGCCAGGGTGACTCTAGAATGTGTTTGTACGATATGGGTATCAAATGAAAGGTGGTAATGAGTATTTTAAAAGGGAGTAATCCTTAGTTCTATAGGTGGACGCCTTTTCGAGATATCGCCATAAAGGTCGACCAAGGGTGACTCTAGAATCTTTGTACGATATGGGTGACTCTAGAATGTGTTTGTACGATATGGGTATCAAATTAAAAGTTGATAATGAGTATTTTCAAAGGGAGTGATCCTTAGTTCTATAGGTGGAAGGAAGCCTTTTCCAGATATCACCATAAAGGTGGACCAAGGGTGACTCTAGAATGTTTGTACGATATGGGTATCAAACGAAAGGTGTTACTGAGCATTTTAAGAGGGAGTGGGCATTAGGTCTATAGGTGGACGCCTTTTCGAGATATCGCCATTAGGGTGGGCCAGGGGTGACTCTAGAATGTTTGTACGATATGGGTAAATAACGAAAGGTGTTACGGAGCATTTTAAGAGGGAGTGGGCATTAGGTCTATAGGTGGACGCCTTTTCGAGATATCGCCATTAGGGTGGGCCAGGGGTGACTCTAGAATGTTTGTACGATATGGGTATCAAACGAAGGATGTTACTGAGCATTTTAAGAGGGAGTGGGCATTAGGTCTATAAGTGGACGCCTTTTCGAGATATCGCCATTAGGGTGGGCCAGGGTGACTCTAGAATGTGTTTGTACGATATGGGTATCAAATGAAAGGTGGTAATGAGTATTTTAAAAGGGAGTAATCCTTAGTTCTATAGGTGGACGCCTTTTCGAGATATCGCCATAAAGGTCGACCAAGGGTGACTCTAGAATCTTTGTACGATATGGGTATCAAACGAAAGGTGTTACTGAGCATTTTAAGAGGGAGTGGGCATTAGGTCTATAGGTGGATGCCTTTTTGAGATATCGCCATTAGGGTGGGCCAGGGGTGACTCTAGAATGTTTGTACGATATGGGTAAATAACGAAAGGTGTTACGGAGCATTTTAAGAGGGAGTGGGCATTAGGTCTATAGGTGGACGCCTTTTCGAGATATCGCCATTAGGGTGGGCCAGGGGTGACTCTAGAATGTGTTTGTACGATATGGATATCAAATTAAAGGTATTAATGAGGGTTTTAAAAGCGAGTGGCCCTTAGATGTATATGTGAAGGCGTTTTCGCGATATCGACCAAAATGTGGACCAGGTGATCCAGAAAATCATCTGTCGGGTACTGCTAATTTATTTATATATGCAATACCACTAACAGTATTCCTGCCAAGATTCCAAACGCTGTTGATTTCGCCTTGTAGAACTTTTTCATTTTCTTCTACTTAATATGGTAGGTGTCACACCCATTTTACAAAGTTTTTTCCAAAGTTATATTTTGCGTCAATAAACCAATCCAATTACCATGTTTCATCCCTTTTTTCGTATTTGGTATAGAATTATGGCATTTTTTTTCATTTTTCGTAATTTTCGATATCGATAAAGTGGGCGTGGTTATGGTCGGATTTCGGCCATTTTTTATACCAATATAAAGTGAGTTCAGATCAAGATACCTCAAAATTTACTCAAGTTATCGTGTTAACGGCGGACGGACGGACGGACATGGCTCAATCAAATTTTTTTTCGATCCTGATTATTTTGATATATGGAAGTCTATATCTATCTCGATTCCTTTATATATGTACAACCAACCGTTATCCAATCAAACTTAATATACTCTGTGAGCTCTGCTCAACTGAGTATAAAAATGAGGCGTACCAAAAACAGCTTAAGTTATATTAATATTTGAAAATTGGCAAAAGCGCCAAACTGTCTAGTTTGTTATGTATCTTCTAAATAAATTAATACTACTTTGAATATTAAGTAGTCAACTAAGATACAACTTATTTACATACATCTAGCTCAAAAATGTGAAGTTTATCTTTTTCATTGAAACATTAAAATGCTCTCTTGAAAAGCTATGTAAAATGGCGCCCTAACAGTAATATTATGTTATTGTTAATGTGACAACTAGCAGTGGATAATGTGTACAAGGATTTTGACCAGATTTCCTTTCTATCATTGTTCATTCACAGTCACGAATAAAAATCGCTGTGACTGAAAGACACAATCACATATCACGTTGCTCCACAAAAATCACGGGATATGTCGACTCTAGAGTTGAACCAATAGGGAGCTAACACGAAAATCCTATGAGTACTTCCAGGCCTTCTATTCAATACCTGCTGAACTGTATAATGAATTTACTAATAGCACAACTAATCAGCTAGAAGAGGTATTGTAAAAAATAAAATATTGCATAAGCGCATATTGGGGATGCAGTCAATTTTTTGACTGATTACTGTTTCGATTTAGGTGTGCGATATGTATGCTCAATAAATTATTTATAACAATGCATACTTTTAATTTAATTTAATTTAAGTAAATTTAATTTAATCTAATTTAATTTAATTTAATTACTTACACGTTGCAAAAATTTAATATCCATTTCATAAAAATTATCTGCGGTAAATTTTATAGCACGCTTGCTGTTTCCTAAGCAAAATTTTAATATCCTTTCGTATGAGCATAGCATGATTAGACCATTGAGAACGCCAATATGCTTCACCACAACGTACGCTATGATGACCCAAAATCTCAGCAAAGTAGGTATACATAAACATATCGGAAATTGCTAAAGAAAAATCTCAACTAACTTACGACAGCGCCACCAAAAGCTAACAAACAAGTCTGCGAGATAACTTGTAGCGATTTGAGTAGGCAGCAGTAGTTATAAATTTGCTCAAACTCTTTGCTCGCACCCATTATAAAGATGTGCAGTTATACACACTGCACCACACCTGAATGCAAAGCTTTCGTTAAACTCAAAGTTGGTTTTTGAGCCTTTGAAGGATCTTGAAGCCTCGATTGGTCAGTTAACTCTTCCTCGCTGTACATATACTGTTTTACTTCGTCTTCTGCAGGTTTTAGTAGTCTTGCTTGCTCTGCGCTGCAAAAATAAATATAAAAGATTTTGGGTTTAACTTACCTCACGCAAAAACAACTATTTTTCCTTTTAATCTATATATGTACATATGATCCCTTGATTTTGAAACAAACATTTTAAAAATCTACTTTATCAGCTTTTTCATATCAAATCCTAAAAAAATAACATAATCTGAAGAGATTAGCAGTATGCCATGAAAAATAGCTCGATAAAATGTGTTTATTTTTGGTTGGTAAACAAAATACAGTTATTTTTTTTTTTTTTTTAAAGTAGTATAAGTCAGTCTGTTCACAAAGTTTGACAAAATAATCAGTTATTTTGTAATGTCTTCAGATAGCAGGATCAAATAATCCTTTTAATGTAAAACGATTAAGCCGTGTCATAAATGCTAAAACACTTGGAACGGATGGTCGTGCCAAAATGGCTGGTTCGCCTAGAAAAACAAATGAAGAAAAAATTAAAGTGGTACGAGAATATATTCTGAGTTTTCCAGCATGTGAGAGCCATTACACGAAATCACATCACACTTCAGGTCGAAAGTATCTAAGTGCTCAGTTAGATATTCGAAAAATGTATGAGCTGTATGTGAAAAAATGTGATGAAAATAATACATCACGCGTGAAGGAGTGAACTTACAAGAAAATATTCAATACGGAGTTCAACCTAAATTTTCATACTCCTCGTAAAGACACTTGTGAAAAGTGTGATTCGGTTAAACTAATAATTGAAGCATTCGGTAATGAAGACGAGAAGTTCCATCTTGTGGAAATTCATGATATACATTTTAACAGTGCCGAACAGGCTAGAAAAAGATTTACAGATGACATACAAAAAGCAAAAGATAACCCTAGTGAACATTACGGATTCACATTTGATCTACAGAAAGCACTTTCTTATCCAAAACTTTTTTTTCGGTAGCTTAATATAAGCGCAACATATATGTATATTGGGGTGGATCGATTTGTATGAACGAAAGTTAACCGATATCCCGCCATCGATTTTTCGATAGGATTTGGGCTCAGGAAAAAAAGTTCCACTACGCATATCCAAAAAAATAATTTTCGAGCCTGCGAAATTTCATTTTTTTGCCTTTTTTTCGACTTTGATTTTTAAGGTTTTTTTCATGACCTACTAAAAATGTGTTCAGATGTATACCCTGTCCGACCCAAAAATATCCGCTAAAACCGTTGTCGATAACAGTTTTTGAAAAAAATAAACTGTTTTCGACAACGTTTTTAGCGAACATTTTTGGGTCGGACAGGGTATACATGAAAATTTTACAATCAAATGAAAATTTGTTTAGTAGGTAATGAAAAAAACCTTAAAAATCAAAGTCGAAAAAAGTCAAAGAAATGAAATTTCGCAGACTCGAAAATTTATTTTTT
Organism: Eurosta solidaginis; assembly: GCF_040869045.1. Lineage (NCBI taxonomy): Eukaryota > Metazoa > Arthropoda > Insecta > Diptera > Tephritidae > Eurosta > Eurosta solidaginis. The sequence goes on from NC_090319.1 coordinate 18,253,677, forward strand.
GGGTATGCGTAGTGGAACTTTTTTTCCTGAACCCAAATCCTATCGAAAAATCGATGGCGCAATATCGGTTAATAAATCGAACCAGTCTAATGGATATAATTTAGGGTTTTGTAATTTCCACAACGAAAATGCTAAAATATATCCATGGGATGCAACAATCGCCTCAAGAGGATCACAGGAAGTTGCGTCCTGCATCTTAAAGCACATTCGTGACATTACAACTCAAAAGCATGTCATAGCTTACAGTGGTGCCTGCTCAGGACAAAATCCTAACATTAACATAGCTTTAATTTGGTTAAAAATTGTTAATTGATAATAATCTTGAAACAGTTGATCATAAATTTATGGTATCTGGCCATTCTTTTTCGCCAAGTGATCGCCAAGGTTTGATAGAAACTAAATTAAAAAAATAAAAATTTAATAGAATTATTTAAAATGAAAAACCACGCATTTTTGGTAGTATAAATGAGATTTAATTTCGACAAAGCAACCAAGAGAATCAACGAATAATAGAAAAAAAACACCAATGGAGAAGCTGCGTCTTGGCTAAAAATACAATGAATCAGATTTCTAAAAAATGCTCCATATAAGATGTTTTATAAAACTTCCATGGATGACAATTCCGAATTCAAAGTTTTAAACTTCTCACCTGAAAGAGGAAGACTTGGAATGTACGAAAATATTGATTGGCTTCCATTATACACAACCACTAGACCAATATAGAAGAAAAACCTAAGGATATGATGGATACACTACCCGATATCACTCCAATTTTTCACAAACACATTATTTCCCTAAATATTAATAAACGAGCCGGACCTGTGCGCATCTTGCGGAACCAATATAAAATTCTTTTATCAAATATCTACAAAAATCAGCTGTTCTATTAATCAATTATATCTTACAGCTTACGCTGCCATCTAGCGTATGATAACAACTGCCAGTAATGCAGTGCAAATATTCACAACATTTGCAATAGTACAAATAGATTTCTTTATGTGCTCACAATCATTTATTTTTAACAAATTATTTTAATAAAATATAGCTAAACAAAAGCTCTACGACCTAACTTTCCCACAGCTCGGTAGTAGCCCGAATCTCCACCTTTACAACCAAAACTTTATTTATAGATTTGAATTCGAAATAAGTGCGAAAAAGGGACCCGTACAAAAAAACAGCAATTTGAAATAATATATAAGATTATTTGCTTAGTTATAATGAAATGAGTTTGAATAAAACGTTAATTACTAATAAAAATTTTTCCTTGATGGTGTAAGTCATTTATAAAATAATTCAGTTAAATATAATAGGTTTTCAACCATTCATTTCCTTTTAAAAATGGTTATAAATTTCTGTCGAAAAATCATATTCCATAATACAACAAGTAAGGAAGGCTAAGTTCGGGTGTAACCGAACATTACATAGTCAGTTGAGAGCTGTGGAGACAAAGTAAGGGAAAATCACCATGTTGTAAAAAGAACCTGGCGTAACCCTGGAATGTGTTTGTATGACATGTGTATCAAATGGAAGGTATTAAAGACTATTTTAAGAGGGAGTGGGCCATAGTTCTATGGATGGACGCCATTTAGGGATATCGCCATAAAGGTGGACCAGGCCTGACTCTAGAATTTGTTTGTACGATATGGGTATCAAATGAAATGTGTTAATGATAATTTTAAAAGGGAGTGGGCCTAAGTTTTATAGGTGGACGCCTTTTCGAGATATCGCCATAAAGGTGGACCAGGGGTGACTCCAGAATTTATTTTGTACGATATGGGTGTCAAATGAAAGGTATTAATGAGTATTTTAAAAGGTCGTGGGCCTAAGTTCTATAGATGGACGCCTTTTCGAGATATCGCCATAAAGATGGACCAGGGGTGACTCTAGAATTTGTTTGTATGATATGAGTATCAAATGAAAGGTGTTAATGAGTATTTTAAAAGAGCGTGGGCCTTAGTTCTATAGGTGGACGCTTTTTCGAGAAATCGCCATAAAGGTGGACCAGGGGTGACTCTAGAATGCGTTTGTACGATATGGGTATCAAATGAAAGGTGTTAATGAGAATTTTAAAAGAGCGTGGGCCTTAGTTCTATAGGTGGACGCTTTTTCGAGATATCGCCATAAAGGTGGACCAGGGGTGACTCTAGAATTTGTTTTTACGATATGGGTATCAAATGAAAGGTGTTAATGAGTATTTTAAAAGGGCGTGGGCCTTAGTTCTATAGGTGGACGCCTTTTCGGAATATCGTTATAAAAGTGGACCAGGGTTGACTCTAGAATGCGTTTGTACGATATGGGTATCAAATGAAAGGTGTTAATGAGAATTTTAAAAGAGCGTGGGCCTTAGTTCTATAGGTGGACGCTTTTTCGAGATATCGCCATAAAGGTGGACCAGGGGTGACTCTAGAATTTGTTTTTACGATATGGGTATCAAATGAGAGGTGTTAATGAGTATTTTAAAAGGGCGTGGGCCTTAGTTCTATAGGTGGACACCTTTTCGAGATATCGCCATAAAGGTGGGCCAGGGGTGACTCTAGAATTTTTTTGTACGATATGGGTATCAAATGAAAGGTGTTAATGAGTATTTTAAAAAGGAGTGGGCCTTAGTTTTATATGTGGACGCCTTTTCGAGATATCGCCATAAACGTGGACCAGGGGTGACTCTAGAATGTGTTTGACCGTATGGGTAGCAAATTAAAGGTATTAATGAGGGTTTTAAAAGGGAATGGCCCTTAGTTGTATATGTGAAGGCGTTTTCGAGATATCGACCAAAATGTGGACCAGGATGATCCAGAGCATCATCTGTCGGGTACCGCTAATTTATTTATATATGTAATACCACGAACAGTATTCCTTCCAAGATTCCAAGGGTTTTTGATTTCGCCCTGCAAAACTTTTTTATTTTCTTCTACTTAATATGGTAAGTGTCACACCCATTCTACCAAGTTTTTTTTCTAAAGTTATATTTTGCGTCAATAGACCAACACAATTACCATGTTTCATCCCTTTTTTCGTATTTGGTATATAATTATGGCATTTTTTTCGTTTTTCGTAATTTTCGATATCGAAAAAGTGTGCGTGGACATATTCGGATTTCGGCCATTTTTTACACCAATACAAAGTGAGTTCATATAAGTACGTGGACTAAGTTTAGTTAAGATATATCGATTTTTGCTCAAGTTATCGTGCTAACGGCCGAGCGGAAGTACAGACGGCCGACTGTGTATAAAAACTGGGCGTGGCTTCAACCCATTTCGCCCTTTTTCACAGAAAACAGTTACCTTCCTAGAGTCTAAGCCTCTACCAAATTTCACAAGGATTGGTAAATTTTTGTTCGACTTATGGCATTAAAAGTATCCTAGACAAATTAAATGAAAAAGTGCGGAGCCACGCCCATTTTGAATTTTCTTTTATTTTTGTATTTTGTTGCACCATATCATTACTGGAGTTGAATGTTGACATAATTTACTTATATACTGTAAAGACATTAACTTTTCTTTTAAAATTTGAATTAAAAAAAAATTTTTTTAAAAGCTGGGCGTGGTCGTTCTCCGATTTTGCTAATTTTTATTAAGCAGACATATAGTAATAAGGGTAACGTTCCTGCCAAGTTTCATCATGATATCTCCAACGACTGCCAAATTACAGCTTGCAAAACTTCTAAATTACCTTCTTTTAAAAGTGGGCGGTGCCACGCCCATTGACCAAAATTTTACTAGTTTTCTATTCTGCGTCATAAGTTCAACTCACCTACCAAGTTTCATCGCTTAATCCGTATTTCGTAATGAATTATCGCACTTTTTCGATTTTTCGAAATTTTCGATATCGAAAAAGTGGGCGTGGTTATTTTCCTATATCGTTCATTTTAAATAGCGATCTGAGATGAGTGCACAGGAACCTACATACCAAATTTCATCAAGATGCCTCAAAATTTACTCAAGGTATCGGGTTAACGGACAGGCGGACGGACGGACGGACGGACATGGCTCAATCGAATTTTTTTTCGATACTGATGATTTTGATATATGGAAGTCTATATCTATCTCGATTCCTTTATACCTGTACAACCAACCGTTATCCAATCAAAGTTAATATACTCTGTGAGCTCTGCTCAACTGAGTATAAAAATACTTTGTAATCTTTTAAAATGCAAAACTCTTAATGTTTAGAAACAAGGAAAATATGACTTATACCAATTTCAAAATCAAGGGCTCAAATATATAAATAAATTTGTGTGCGTTAATACGTTGAAAGCTGGAAAACGGCTATACCGATTTTAAATAATTTTTTCTTTGTTATTTTCGATCTAATTCAGCGATCATTTAATACTCAAAAACGGTTAGACCGGTTTCAATAATTTCAATAATTTCTTTCCCTTATTCAATCGGACTAAAATCCTCAACTTATAGATATTTTAGCTAATATAACTAATTTTGCTGTTATTATTCCTGCTACTTTGGCTGTTTTTATACCTGCTGTTACACCCCTTTCGTTTTTCTTCGTACCAAAAAACAAACGCAGTTCTTGTTATTGCGGGAACCATACCGATACATCTTCTCGCTGAGGAGAGGAAATCAATTTATCACATCCGGGGAGAAGTACGCAGAGGTGTTAATGCCGTGCAGGCGCGAAAAGATTCTGTCCGACACTGGCAACAGCAATGGAGCTATAGTGCTTCAGGCAAGTAGACCAGGGGCCTGATTTCCGAGCTGGTGTCAGCCCCAGCGGGTTAGTGGCTTAGAATATAGCAGTAGTAGGTATGCCTGTCGTAAGAGTCGACTAAAATACCAAATCTATTCAAGCGGTTGGTTAGCGCAACCCCTTTCAAGGGGTTGCCAGCGCAATATATAGCTTCTCCAAGCCAATTGTCAACCTCACGTACCCGTAGCGAATCCTGTTTCTTGCATCCGTCAAAGGAACATCACCATCGATAACCCTACCCAAGGCCTTCGGGAAGTGTCCTTATCGCTACACCAACAACCACGTAAGCTTTGAAAATTTTGTGAGACCGGCTAAGTACTTTAAACGTCCATATCAGACATCCATTTTTATACCCAGCTGTACTTGTATACAGGGTATTATAACTTTGATTTGATAACGGTTGGTTGTACAGGTATAAAGGAGTCCAGATAGATATAGACTTCCATATATCAAAATCATCAGTATCGAAAAAAAAATTGATTGAACCATGTCCTTCCGTCCGTGAGTCTGTCCGTTAACACGATAACTTGCGTAAATATTGAGATATCTTCACCTAATTTGGTACACGAGGTTATCTGGACCCAGAATAGATTAGCATTGAAAATTAGCGAAATCCGATGATAACCACGCCCACTTTTTATATATATAACATTTTAGAAAACAAAAAAAACTTGATTTAGTCAAATAATACACCTAGAATATTGAAATTTGACGTGTGGACTGATATTGAGACTCTTGATAAAAATTTTGAAAAAATGTCTTAAAATGGGTGTGGCACCGGCCACTTGTGATAAAATCATTTTACAAATATTATTAATCATAAATCAGAAATCGTTAAATCTATCATCTATGGTAACAAAATTCGGCAGGTAGGTTGCCTTTACTATAAAGAATGCTTTGAAGTAAAATTAACGAAATCGGTTAAGAACCACGCCCACTTTTATATAAAAGATTTTTCAAAGGTATATTTGACCTCTAGGCCAATGTATACATATGTTTATTTAAAGTCAGCAAATGTGTTTAAACAATATATATATATTTGTCGAATTGTTTCTCTTGTCAATATTTCGACTTCAATCTGAAGTCATCTTCAGGACTGAAAAAACGAAAAACATTTATTGAGACATAGGTACATACATACATAATTATACAATTATCGCAAGTGCCAACTTACACTTATTATGACTGCACCTGGTCGACTAACTTTATATTTTATATCTTAACAAACAAGGGTAAAAGAAGTACATTAAAAAATGTAAACAATAAAATACAGTAATTGTAAACTAATTTTTATACAAACAACAATACACTAAATCTCCAACAGTAAGCGACGCTCAAATCAGCAGCAGATGAACAGTTGTGCAAACGAAGTCACACTCTCATTATAAGCGTTTTTTGTTGTTGTTGATAAGTTTTCTATAGGCGTAGGCGCAATGGTCTGTGTCTGATTTGAAATTTAAGCTAACTTTATGATCGGGCGTAATCGCATCGCGCGATGCGACAAGAATCGCTGTTAGCGATAAATTATATTAGTGCATATGGAGATGTTTATGACAAAGCGATTTAGCGTAAAGCAAATTGAGCGATTGCAAGCGACAAAAGCGACGAAAATTTGCAACCAAAATATTTTGATTCAGTTGAGCGAAATTAGCGAAAAAGTATGGATGCTTTTATTGAAAAGGTACGTGACAAGCAGTGTTTGTGGAATTTGCGTCATGCAGATTACCACAATCGCGATTGGATGCACTTGATATTTTTATACTCAGTTGAGCAGAGCTCACAGAGTATACTAACTTTGATTGGATAACGGTTGGTTGTACAGGTATAAAGGAATCGAGATAGATATAGACTTCCATATATCAAAATCATCAGGATCAAAAAAAAAATTTGATTGAGCCATGTCCGTCCGTCCGTCCGTCCGTTAATACGATAACTTGAGTAAATTTTGAGGTATCTTGATGAAGTTTGGTATGTAGGTTTCTGAGCACTCATCTCAGATCGCTTTTTGAAATGAACGATATCGGACTATAACCACGCCCACTTTTTCGATATCGAAAATTTCGAAAACCCGAAAAAGTGCGATAATTCATTACAAATACGGATACAGCGATGAAGCTTGGTAGGTGAGTTGAACTCATGACGCACAATAGAAAATTGGTACAATTTTGGACAATGGGCGTGGCACCGCCCACTTTTAAAAGAAGGTACTTTAAAACTTTTGAAAGATGGCATTCGTTGAAGATATCATGATGAAATTTGGCAGAAACGTTACTCCTATTACTGTATGTATGCTTAATAAAAATTAGCAAAATCGGAGAACGACCACGCCCACTTAAAAAAAAAAAACATTCAACTCCAATAATAATATGGTGCAACAAGATACAAAAATAAAAGAAAATTTCAAAATGGCCGTGGCTCCGCCCTTTTTCATTTAATTTGTCTAGGATACTCTTAATGCCATAAGTCGAACAAAAATTTACCAATCCTTGTGAAATTTGGTAGGGGTTTAGATTCTAGGACGATAACTTATTTCTGTGAAAAAGGGCGAAATGGGTTGAAGCCACGCCCAGTTTTTGTACACAGTCGACCGTCTGTCCTTCCGCTCGGCCGTTAGCACGATAACTTGAGCAAAAAAATTACTAAACTCAGTTCACGTACTTATGTGAACTCACCTTGTAATGGTATAAAAAATGGCCGAAATCGCACTATGACCACGCCCACTTTTTCGATATCGAAAATTACGAAAAATGAAAAAACGTCATAATTCTATACCAAGTACGAAAAAAGGGATGAAACATGGGAATTGGATTGGTTTATTGACGCAAAATATAACCTTAGAAAAAAATTTTGTAAAATGGATGTGACACCTACCATATTAAGAAGAAAATGAAAAAGTTCTGCAGGGCGAAATAAAAAACCCTTGAAATCTTGGCAGGGATACTGTTCGTGGTATTACATATATAAATAAATTAGCGGTATCCAACAGATAATGTTCTTGGCCACCCTGGTCCACATTTTGTTCGATATCTGGAAAACGCCTTCACATATACAGCTACCATCTTGCGAGATAGTCAGATATACAAGCTACAAAAGCAACAGAACCGCGCTATGAGATTCATTCTCAAAAAACGGTATGACACACCTATCAGAGACATTCTATGCTCTCTTAATTGGCTTAGCATTAGACAGCAACTTTTTTATTATACCATAAAATTTATTAAAAACATAATAGAAGGAACTTTGCCTGCGTATTTGAGGACTAATATAAAATATGTAAAAGATATGCACTCTGTAAATACTCGTAATAAAAATGATTTTAATCTGCCGGCTTATAAAACTGAAGCAGACAAATGTAATCTGTATTATAAAGGTCTTAAATCCTATAATGAACTACTGAATGATATTAAATCATGTCATTCCAATAAATTTAAACAAAAATTGTACAATTATTGCAGAACACTACCAATTTAGTGCTGGACAGGCGGACTTCCATAGCATCGATAGAAGTGCAGCGAAACTATACTGCTATGTAGCGCCAAGACTTCCAAGCTCTTGTACGCATACAAAAAAGGTTGCCGAAGCACATACTGAAGCGCATCACTCGATTAACTCAGTGCATCGCCGTGCAGATGTTGCCTTCGCGCTCTACTAACATGCGTAAAATGCCTACATACTACTCAAGCTCAACGCTTTGTTCGCATGATCTGGAAGTCTCCCATCCATAGTACTCCAAGGTAGGACATAGATGTATCTATTCTAGATTGCATAGTCCAGAAAACAATTATAAACATGTAAAATAGATTTAAGTCAGGCTTAGGAAAGCCGTAATAAATAAATACATTACATTATACATTACCACCACTACCTTTTAAAACTCTCATTAATACCTTTAATTTGATACACATATCGTACAAACAAATTCTAGAGTCAGCCCTGGTCCACCTTTATGGCGATATCCCTAAGTGGCGTCCACCTATAGAACTATGGCCCACTCCCTCATAAAATACCCTTTAATACCGTTCATTTGATACACATGTCATACAAACATATTCCAGGGTTACCCTCGGTTCATTTTCCTACATGGTTATTTCCCTTATGTTGTCACCATAGCTCTCAACTGAGTATATAAAGTTCGGTTACATCCGAACTTAACCTAACTTACTTGTTTTTTCTTATGTATACTTTTTAAATATTTTTTTCGTAACAAATAGCTATTTCCTAATAATAAAATTTTATGAGTAAATGTACGCATGTTGTTTTCTCTACACTGCCACAACGTGAATAAAAAGATGTTGAGTTATATTGTTGAAAATTCCATCGCTTACGATTTCGCTCTACTATAAACACTCAATCGCCAGCGATAACACTAGCGAAAATGTAACAAGCGATGGAGCGTTTCTCGTCGCATCGCGGGATGCGATTACGATCGATCATAAACTTACCCTTATGCGTTTGTCACTTGGTGTATTTATCATGTGTAACATTTCAAGTATTATTGCTGTTTCTCTCAAGCTGCATTATTGTTACATTTTCCAAGTCGGTAGAGTCCAGTGGTTCTGCAGTGCTGAGTTAAAGCTGTCTTATTGTCATTAAGGTTGTCACGATTTTTATAATCAGCGTGCTTTGCACACAGAGTATATTAACTTTGATTGGATAACGGTTAGTTGTACAGGTATAAAGGAATCGAGATAGATATAGACTTCCATATTTTAAAATCATCAGTATCGAAAAAAAATTTGATTGAGCATTGGCATTGACAATTGGCGCCGGTTGGCGGAGCGAAGGAGCGACTGGCGCGCCTTGTTGAACGGCCATAACCGTTTAGACGGTTAAGCGCCAATTAAGTAAGTAAGTAAGAATAGATTGGTGTTGAAAATGAGCGAAATCGGATGATAACCACGCCCACTTTTTATATATATAAAATTTTGGAAAACACAAAAAACCTGATAATTTAGTAAATAATACACCTAGAATGTTGAAATTTGACGTGTGGACTGTTATTGGGACTCTTGATAAAAAATTTTTAAATGGGCGTGGCATCGCCCACTTATAATAAAATCAATTTTACAAATATTATTAATCATAAATCAAAAATCGTTAAATCTATCGTAACAAAATTCGGCGAAGAGGTTGCCTTTACTATAAGGAATGATTTGAAGAAAAATTAACAAAATCGGTTAGGGACCACGCCCACTTTTATATAAAAGATTTTAAAAAGGGTCGTGGACAAATAAAATAAGCTATATCTTTGCAAAAAAGAGCTTTATATCAATGGTATTTCATTTCCCAAGTGGATTTATAATAATAAATAGGAAAAACTTCAAATTTAAGAAAATGGGCGTAGCACCGCCCCTTTTATGACTAAGCAATTTTCTATGTTTCGGGAGCCATAACTCGAAGAAAAATTAACGGATCGTAATAAAATGTGGTATACAAATTTTCCCTATAGCAGGAGATATTTCTAGGAAAAATCGACGAGATCGGTTAAAGACCACTCTCACTTTTATATAAAAGATTTTTGAAGGTGTGGCTGACGAAAATAATAAGCTATATCTTACCGAAAAAGAGCTTTGTGCCAATAGAATTTTACTTTCTAAATTGAATTATAACATTAAATTGGAAAACACTAAAATTTTTGAAAAAGGGTGTGGCACCGTCCCTTTTATGACTAAGCAATTTCCTATGTTTCGGGAGCCATAACTCGAATAAAAATTTGTTCATAATAGAACCACATGTATATGTATTATTGCACAGCCTTGTAACACTATTAAGCACACAAAAGAAACAACAACAGCATTTCAAGTGTACAGCTGGGTATGTAATGTTCGGTTTCACCCGAACTTAGACTTCCTTACTTGTTATTTATAAATTAAATGCGGGGAAAAAAATTACATACCGTAGTCTCTTGACATCGGAGCCAACACATAAATAACCATAGTAACTCAAATTCTTCAAACTGCAATAAAAAATATCGAATTGTCCGCACAAAATTTTAATTATCGAAGCAAAAATACCGGAGGCAATGGCGAAAACAGCACTCATTATCATTTGAGCCAACATCTGGTGCACATACAACGCTTCATATACATAAGGTTGCTGAAAATACACAAAGATTTTTATCAGCAACAGATTTTGAATTTTCGTAAATAAATATTTCTCTATACTAACCAATGGATCAAAGGGATACCAAGCCTTGAAAGGCAAAAGACGTTCACCCATCATGAGCGGTGTTGCACCATAAGCAGTCACACCAAAAAATGCAGCAGCTGTCCACACAATTAGAAAACGTTTACCGTATGCGTAAGAGCGATGCCAACTAACAAAAGTCAACCCTGGCAATGAGTGATGCCAATAATTTTCATTCATAAATTTGAAAAATTTTAATACACGGCGACGTTTTATATGCCAATAGATTGATGAAGAAATGGCACACCAATAAATTATGACCAAAGTAAGTGTGTCTGTGATTTCCTCAAATGTTGCATCGGGTGACAAACCGCACAAGGTAACCAATGAAACAATGCCAACACAAAATATTTGACCGAAGGTGAAAATCATATAAATGTAGCTCAACAAATGATTAAATGCGTTTAGTGGAGGTGGCAGCTTTAAATTAATGGGCAGTTGGCTTTTAGTATGGCGATATGGACACTAAATAAATTAGCGATATGTGGTGGATCTGTCTTTGTGTAATATATTAATGTGCGTCTAATTTCGTTGATAGCCATTGTAAAATTCTTTTTTTCGGCTGAAGTGTAATTTAAGGCGCTGCTTAAAAGTGTTGTTGAGACTTTGACGATGCCAATTGCACACACAATTTATTTAAGTGAAGAAGCACATTCGAATGAGCATTCAATTTGTATTTTGCTTGGGTAAATTTGTTTTTTTATTGTAACGAATTTACTGCAAATCCTCTTATTTGCAACCTTCTGCTAAGTTCGAATCACTAAACTGTTGAACAAATAACACCACTAGTTAGTAATGCGAAATGGTTTTTATTAAAGTACTTCACAGCAAATAACTCTACTATTGCTCGACAGTTTTTAATAAAAACTGACTCTCGCGTCTCTACTGTTGGTGCTTTTATACTCTGTGATTTCCTCGTTGCATCTTCTAGGCGATTCTAGAATTTACTTAGTTACTGCCATATAATTATAACTATAGATGCATGTGTATAGCTTCTCATATGCGCGTGTATTTGTGAGCGACACTTCCACAATTACAATTGCATTCTTTTGGGAGCATCTCAGAAAAGATATTTGCATGTGTTTTTGCATCTCTTCTCCGCTGCGTGTACGTACATATGTGTAGACATAATTATTGATTCGTTTATGAAGATACATAATGATTGATTTATGGGTGTGCATACAAGTCACTTTTAGTATCGGCTTAGAGATGACAGTACCCCTTAGTGTTGCTAATATTCGTAACACTGCCCTCCACCTAAGTCTGATCGTCCCGATCAGACAAATCTCTCGATCTAAATGCTGCCAGCCTTTCCAAATGAACCACTTTCATTTTGGTTCGTGGTTTGTCAACGGTTTGTATGCGGTACACTACATGGTTGATCCGTTTTACAAGGGACAAACCCTTTTTTTCGTTGTGAATTGTATAAGAGCACCAAATCTCCTTCCTGAAACCCTTCCGAATTAATTGCTTTATAGTACCTCGCTTTCATCTTGTCACTCATAATCTTTGATCGTTTCCTTACAAGATCGTGTAACACGCTCAGCTCTTCTTCCAAGACACCAGTGGATTTATTGACATTTCTCTCTGCATCGGCATCTATCCGAAACTTCAAATCAGCTGGCAGTCCAAGATCATTGCCAAAAATTATCTTTGCGGGAGTTTGGGCCTTTGTCTCATGCACTGCCGATCGGTAAGCCATCAAGAATAATGATATATGTGTATCCCACTCCTTACGGTACTTGTCTACTACTTTCCTTAAATGCTCCTCCAATGTTCTATTGAATCGTTCCACCATACCATCAGACTGAGGATGTAATGCAGTTGTCCGTGTTTTTCGAATTCCCAATGATTTACACATTTCCCGGAACACAGCTGATTCGAAATTCCTGCCTTTGTCAGAATGTAACTCCATTGGTACACCATACCTTGCAACCCAACTGTTTATAAACACTTCTTCTACTGTGTCCGCTTCTTGATTTGGGTTTGGGTATACCTCTGGCCATTTGCTGAAATAATCCATAACCACCAGTACATATTTTTTTCCGCAGTTGCTAGTAGGAAATGGACCTGCGACTTTCATAGCCATCCTTTCAAATAGCGCACGTGAGTTATATTGCTTCATCTGGACATGACTTCGGGTTCTGGGCCCTTTCGCTCTGCTGCAAACCTCGCAGTTCGCAATCCACTCAGTGACCGACGGACGGCAACCAACCCAATAGAATCTCTGTTTAATCTTCTCGACCGTCTTCGTGGTTCCAAGATGACCTCCGCTTGGACTATTATGCAGCTCGCTGAGCACGTCAGGAATCCTCTTTCTGGGAACAACTATCAGCTTCTTCTTGCATTGACCATCCTCACTCTCCCATACTCGATGTAAGCAACCGGATATGAATTCTAAACTGTTCTACTGTGCCCAATATGACTTCGCAATGGGACTCTCTGCTGACATCTCTTCTCTGTTTGGTCTTTTGTTCCGTTCGAGCCCTTGCATAACATGTGACAGAACTGTATCTTCTAGCTGACACTTTCTTAGTTGTTCCATCTATAATGTCTTCTTTAGCCTCGGCCTTTGAACAGTGCTTACATTCCAAACTACATGGTCTTCGTGGCATTGCATCGGCATTCCCATGGGTACCACCTTTCCGATGCTCAATGGAAAAGTCATAGCTTTGTAGCCGCCCGATCCACCATGCCATTTCAACGCTGCGTGATCTGTCCTGACGCGGAATCGCTGGCCTTAGAGGTATTTGTGAAAATGTTTAATGCACTCTACCAATGCCAACAGCTCCCTCCGTGTAACGCAATAGTTCCTCTCTAGTTTTCCAATCGAACGGCTGTAGTATGCAACTACCTTCTCCTGTCCATCGACCAGTTTTGATAAAACGCCTCCTATAGCATACCCACACGCATCTGTATCTAGAATAAAGGTTGCTCCTGGAATCGGATATGCCAACATTAGGGCAGTGCGCAAAGGCTCTTTCAATGTTGGGAAAGCCATCTCTTGCTCCTTCTTCCATTCAAAAGCTTTATTTTTTCTTGTAAGCTCATGGAGGCTATGGGCTACGCTGGAAAAATTTGGTACAAATCGGCGGTAATATGTGCACAGCGCAAGGAAACTTCTTAATTCATGCAAGTTCTGTAGTTTTGGCCAATCCTTTACTGCCTCTATCTTTTCCTTCGCTGTACGGATACCTTCTGTCGTTACCTTGTGACCCAAATAATTTACTTCCTTTTTAAACAGCGCACACTTTTTGGGACTTAGTTTCAGACCAGCTCCAGTTATTATCAGGAAAACTTCCTCCAAGTTTTTAAGATGTTCATCGAAGTTCTTGCCCAATGCAATGATGTCGTCCAGGTATACCAAGCATGTTTTCCAATGCAGTCCTTTCAATACCTGATCCATTAGTCTCTCAAAAGTAGCTGGTGCATTACAAAGTCCAAAAGGCATTACTGTAAATTGCCAAAGACCATCTCCGACGCTAAAGGCTGTTTTTCTTTGTCTTCCTCCTTCCCTCCACTTGCCAGTTGCACTTTTCAAGTCCAGTGTGGAAAACCATTTCGTACCAGAGAGCGAGTCCAGAGTGTCGTCAATTCTTGGCAATGGGTAGCTATCCTTTTTCGAGACGTCATTCAACTTGCGGTAGTCCACGCAAAACCTCATTTTCCCATCCTTCTTCTTCACAAGTACCACAGGTTAGCTCCGTGGACTAGCTGATGGTTCGATGACGCCGCTGCCGCTCATTTCTTGTATGATTTGACTCACAACTTCCCGCTTCGCCAGTATAACACTACGTGGAGCTTGACGGATCGGCCTCGCATCTCCAGTGTCAATTTTATGTTTCACAACGTTGGTGCGGCCTGGTTTGGAGCCATCTTGGTCAAATATGTTCCCGTACTTTAGGAGCAGTTGCTTTTCCTTACTCTGATAGTCTTCCTCTAGTCCCTCTGTCCATGCCATGATGTCATCTGAAAGATCAATATTGCTAGTTGAAACCTCTTCCTGGAGCTGTTCACAATTGATTATTACTTCAGCCTCTTGGCATCTTCCCAAAATAGCTCCTCTGATCAGTTTGAGTGGTGATTTGAACTCATTGAGTACTCTTACCGGGATAGGTCCATCCTTTCTTGTTATAGCCATGATTTTTTCTACAAGTATGTTCGGTGTTAATTTTTTTGCTGCCTCGACAACTCACAATTTGTTTGTCCCACAATCTCCATCAACCTTTGCCCAGATGACTGCTTCGGATTTTGGTGGTATTTGCTGCCTCTCTTCCACCAGCACTCGCTTACTGCTGTAGCCTCTCTCGTAGCCGAAATTAAGTGGCACATCCATGTTCTTATATCGCATCGTCTTGCTTTGCATATCGATCTTGATGCCTTGGTCGATTAAGAAATCCACTCCAATTATGATTTCATCAAAAATCTCTGCCACTATAAATTGTGTTCCCAATCGCGACTTCACATGCTACTTCACCTGGAACCGTGGTGTCTTCTCCAGCGGCTGAACGCAATCTTGCTCCATGCAATGGTCTTATCTTCTTGTTGACTAAATCCGCTCGAATGATGGAATGAGATGCACCCGTATCTACAGTCAGTAAACGTTCCTTTCCATCCACATGTCCTCCAACAGTAAGATTGTTTGACCTTCTTCGAATTTGCGAGATAAAGATTATGGGGCATTTAATTGAGGGAGCCAGCTGTCGCCTTTGCGCCTGACTCGCTTTAGTTTAACGATTGAGTGGACTTGGAGATTTGAAATTTTTTCACTATCAAATCTTGTTTTTATTTTCCATGATGTGTTAAATAAATGTATACAGAATATAAAATGACATGACAAATCGAGGATTTTCAAAATTATACAAAATTAAATAACTTACTAATAAAGTACAAGCAATATTTTCTGAAGTGAAGTTCTTCTTTTATTCAGCACACTCGATATAATGATATAACAACCATATAAAAATAGTCATAAAAACCTTTCTTTCAAACCGACTTATTGCTGGTTCAATCTTCTATCGACCAATGAAAGATTCGAGTCGTCGGGGCTTCGATTTACAGAAAAGATCGATTATTTCTTCAATGTCCGTTTCTATTTCTTTGTGGACGTTCCCTGGTACCAGACCAGTCAGTCGAGTTTCAGACATGTTGACTCTCAAATAAGTCTTCATGCGCTTTAGAACAGAAAAAGAACGCTCTGCGGTGGCTGATGTCACGGGGATAGTCGGAAATATTTGCAACAGTGTCGTCACGTTTGGAAAAAATGAAGAAGAGTGTGCTGATTTAATGATTTTCAGGGCATCAGTAGCTGTTTGAGTACTCTTGAATGGATCACTTTTGCAATGATTATGCCACAATAAAATCTCATTTTTCAGCACTGTCGCATTGTGACTGGGTAAATCTTCTTTATAAACTTTAGCAGCAAGTACAATTTTTCAATCGTTACTCCTGCAGAGTATGCTGGAATCAGTCCATCCAGAGGCAGTATCTTCAAAAATTTACCTTTGAACCTTGACGTCAATGAAGAAATCATATAGTCCAGGAAAGGGTAGTAAATTGTAGCTCTGTAAGTACATTGTCAACGAATCATTCACCCCTATTAAAAACGTTAATAAACGCATTTAATCAACAAGAAATCACCGGAAAAATTCGAGAGGAGCCTTACTCTTAGTGGGAACATTGGAGCGGTGCTTTTGTTGGCCACAAATGCGGGGAATTTCAAGTTTGATTCCCAATTTACATGCTTTTCCTCGGCTCTCTTGAAGACTTCATAGAATGATGTTTCGTCTTCACGCGTCTTAACAAAAATCATGATTATATGATCAATATGAGCACAGACCGATTTCAGTTGGAATTCAGGTTGTTGAAGTGTTCTACTGAGAGTCACAATCGGCGAATTCACATCGTTGAATGTTTGGAGAGTGATCAGAAATTCGGATTTCTCAATAGCACTGAGAAGGTGCGACGCTTTTGAAGACGTTTCAAGATCCTCATCAAACTTCAAGTTACCTAACACTTCAGCAATATGTGGGAGAAATTCACTAACGGTTTCCACACTATCGTGTTTTTCAACCCATCGAGTGAGGCAAAGTGTTCTGAGGGGAGTTTTCTGTGATTCGGGTGATCTTTCTTTGATTTCATCCTCAAGTGCTTGCGTTGTTTTGTGTGATGATGTGAAAAAATGTATTACTGCAGAAACGGTTCCAAGCATATTTCGAATTTCGGGAACTTTACACGCCTTGCATATAGCAGCAGTGAGTGTAAAATGAAAGTGGTTGCTCTTTCAAAATCAATGCGCTAACTCCATTTTCTTTTCCAGAGAAATTCGGTCCCCCGTCGTAGCCTTGTCCTCGAAGATTGATTAGATCCAATCCTAGGACGTTCAATTCTTCAAATATTCGTGCTTCACGTCTTGTCCAGTAGTCAATATCAACAATATAAATCCTAGAAAGTCCTCGCGTAGGACAAGGTCCTCCACATCGACATACCGGATGCATAAGGTTAGATGAACTTTATGACTTGCGTCTATTGTTGCATCAGCTATGAAAGCGGAAAATTTGGCCTTTTTTATTCTCTCCACAAGTTTAGTTCGAACGGAGAACACATGATACAGCTCTGGGCGGCTTTAGCCCCATAGCCCCCCCCCCCCCCTAGATCCACCACTGCTTTCGACATCTGACGCAAACTCCTGCAAAGTCTCATTACCTTTTTGGTAGTGGTTTTGCAACTCTATTTGGTGTATCTGCTTCCTGTTTTCGTTTCCGTATCGCCTCTCTAGAGCGCTCATCAATATTCCGTAGTTGTTCCGCTCTCCCTCGGGAATAGTCTGTAGGATTTCAGCAGCAGATCCTTTCAATGCCACGAATAGTACAGCAACTTTATCTTTAGCACTCCAGTTGTTCACTGCTGCGGTCTTCTCTATCTGAATCTTAAACACCTGGAAAGGATCAGATCCGTCAAAAGATGGCTTGCTGAAATAGCTGGCCGATTTAGTTGCAACTCCTGTATACGACCTCTAAAAGCATCCACCTCGGCATCGATTTTTTCCTCAAACTGCGTTATTTTCTTGTCCATGCGCGCTTCGTTTTGATGATATACGCGCTCCTTGCGCTTCGAGTTGTTCTGTTATGCGTGTCTCTTGTTCTTTCCGTTGTGTTTCCATCTTTGATGTAATCTGTGTCGACATTTCTGAAATACGCGTCTCTTGTGCTTCAATCTTCGATGTTATGAGTGTCTCCTGCGATTCCAGTTGAGATGTCATATATGTTTTCTGTTCTTCCAGTTGAGTCTCCATCTTGGATGTTATGCGGGTCTCCTGTGATTCCAAATGAGATGACATTTGTGACGACATTTCTGAAATGCGTGCCTCCTGTGCTTCCATCTTGGATGTTAAACGTGTCTCCTGCGATTCCAGCTGAGATGCCACTGTCGATGTTTGAGCAGTTATTGTAGCCAATATCATGTTCAAGTCTGTGCTTGTAACTGCCTGCGATGTTTCGTTTTTCTCTTCAATTTTTGTTGTTGTCTCGTCAAAATCAAGATGAAAGTTAGCATCGGCTTAGAGATCACAGTACCCCTTAGTGTTGCTAATATTCGTAACAGTAATAAGTGTTTAATCTAATCTAATATATATTATAAATGGGAAAGTTTGGATGTTTGGATGTTTGGATGTTTGGATGTTTGTCCAGACGTTTGTCTTTGTGACTCAATCACGCAAGAACGGCTGGACCGATTTGGATGAAATTTTGCACACATATAGCCAATAGTCTAGAAGGATCTACTAGCTATACATTTTTCAAAAGGGGCGTGGTCTCCGCCCCCTAGGAACAGTTATAATTTAATTATTATATTTTTTGTCTTTGCGACTGAATCACGCCAGAATGGCATCACGGATTTTGATGAAATTTTGACAGAGATAATAAGCTACTGCCGAAATTTTTTTCGAACATGGAAAGGGGGTCCCACGACCCCTTCGAATAATTACTTTTTAACAATTTTTACACATTATAACTTTACGTATACTGACCTTCACCAATATTACAAACTCAAAGGGTGAAATAAGTCGAGGGCTTACAAAGTGAGCAGTGATACACCCCCCCCCCCCTCCTTTCCCCTCTCGTGCAAAATCTATAAATTGCTATAACTCAATGTAAATTTTGTCCTAAAATCAATAATTTTTGGTATCTGGCTCATACAGATCGAGATCTAAACAATTTTGGAAAAACGATCAGTGGTACTCTCCTCCTCCCGCCATCCGCCCTCCTTCAATTGTTTTTATTAGCACGCTTTTATTAGCTTTACCTGTATGTTTCTATGTAACTTTTCATTCGCTCCAATGCGCCTGCTGCCTTATTAACATGGTTTTATAATTAGCTTCACCTTATTTGTAATCCCGTAAGTCATATCGAGGCCCTTCCGGGATCATTTCTGGATGGTTTTTGGGATCGGTCCGGGATCCCGCCGGGGTAATTTCGGGACTTTTTCGGGATCATTTTGGGACCCTTCCGGGATCATTTCTGTATAGTTTTCGGGATCCGTCCGGGATCCCGTCGGGGTTATTTTGAGACATTTTCGGGATTATTCCGGAATCATTTCGTGACTATTTCGCGATCATTTGGGGACCCTTCCGGCATCATTTCTGGATGGTTTTCGGGATCCGTCCGGGATCCCGTCGGGGTACTTTCGGGATCATTTGCGTACCTTCGAGAGATAAATTCTTGATGGTTTCCGGGATCATTCCGGGAATTTTTCGGGGTTATTTGGAGTCCCTTTAGGCATCATTTCTGGATGGTCTTCGGGATTCGTCCGGCATCCCGTCGGGGTCATTTCGGGACTTTTTCGCGACTAATACGGGATCATTTGGGGACCCTTTCGGCATCATTTCTGGATGGTTTTCGGGATCCGTCCGGGATCTCGTCGGGGTCATTTGGAGACTTTTTCGGGATCATTTGGGGCTCTTCCGGCATCATTTCTGGATGGTTTTCGGAATCCTTTCGGGATCCCGTCAGGGTCACTTCGGGACTTTTTCGGGATCATTTAAGGATGGCTTTCAGGATTTGTCCGGGAACCCGTTAGGGTAATTTCTGGACTTTTCCGAGACTATTTCGGGATCATTTTGGGACCTTCCCAAGATCATTTCTGGATGGATTTCGGGATCTGTCCGGGATGCCGTCAGGGTCATTTTGGGGACTATTAGGTTATCATTTGAGGACCTTTCCGGCATCACTTCTGCATGGTTTTCGGTATCCGTTCAGGATCCCGTCGGAATAATTGCGGGACTTTTTCGGGATCATTTGGGGGTTCTTCCGCCATCATTTCTGGATGGTTTTCGGGATCCGTCCGGGATCTCGTCGGGGTCATTTGGAGACTTTTTCGGGATCATTTGGGTGCTCTTCCGGCATCATTTCTGGATGGTTTTCGGAATCCTTTCGGGATCCCGTCAGGGTCACTTCGGGACTTTTTCGGGATCATTTAAGGATGGCTTTCAGGATTTGTCCGGGAACCCGTCAGAGTAATTTCTGGACTTTTCCGAGACTATTTCGGGATCATTTTGGGACCTTCCCAAGATCATTTCTGGATGGATTTCGGGATCTGTCCGGGATGCCGTCAGGGTCATTTTGGGACTATTAGGTTATCACTTGAGGACCTTTCCGGCATCATTTCTGCATGGTTTTCGGTATCCGTTCAGGATCCCGTCGGAATAATTACGGGACTTTTTCGGGATCATTTGGGGTCCCTTCAGGCATCATTTCTGGATGGTTTTTGGGATTCGTCCGGCATCCCGTCGGGGTCATTTCGGGACTTTTTCTTGACTAATACGGGATCATTTGCGGGCCCTTCCGGCATCATTTCTAGATAGTTGTCGGGATCCGTTCGGGATCCCGTCAGGGTCTTTTCGGAACTATTAGGAAATCATTCGAAGACCTTTCCGGCATCATTTCTGGATAGTTTTCGGGATCCTTTCGGGGTCCCGTAAGGGTCATTTCGGGATTTTTTCGTGATCATTTAAGGATGGTTTTCAGGATTCGTCAGGGTAATTTCCGGACTTTTCCGAGACTATTTCGGGATCATTTTGGGACCTTTCCAAGATCATTTCTGGATGGTTTTCGGTATCCGTTCAGGATCCCGTCGGAATCATTGCGGGACTTTTTCGGAATAATTTGGGGTCCCTCCCAAGATTATTTCTGGATGGATTTCGGCATCTGTCCGGGATCCCGTCAGGGTCATTTAGGGATGCGTTCGAGATCCCGTTAGGGTCATTTCCGGACTTC